>NW_028247598.1:0-168029 GCF_964263255.1 Lissotriton vulgaris
ACACTGATGATCAACCTACAAATGTGAACTGACGTTCAAAAATAAAACATTTGAAAACGGACCATTTTCCATTTTTCTGAAGCATGACGTAATGGGGGGGTGTTATCTCTTTTGTCAAAAATCAGCCGTTTTTGCTTGAACATTAAATTCCTCCAAATAGTATTTAATTCACTTCCCGAGCCCCTGGAAGCATGAAAATCACTTTAAACATGCTAATTTTAGCTCTAACACTGATGATCCACCTACAAATGTGAACTGACGTTCAAAAATAAAACATTTGAAAACGGACCATTTTCCACATTTCTGAAGCATGACGTAATGGGGGGGTGTTCTCTCTTTTGTCAAAAATCAGCCGTTTTTGATTGAACATTAAATGCCTCCAAATAGTATTTAATTCACTTCCCGAGCCCCTGGAAGCATAAAAATCACTTTAAACATGCTAATTTTAGCTCTAACACTGATGATCCACCTACAAATGTGAACTGACGTTCAAAAATAAAACATTTAAAAACGGACCATTCTCCACATTTCTGAAGCATGATGTAATGGGGGGGTGTTATCTCTTTGTCGAAAATCAGCCGTTTCTGCTTGAACATTAAATGCCTCCAAATGGTATTTAATTAACTTCCCGGGGTGAAGAAACCCTTTTTGAGAACTCAGAGTGAGTAAATTGGCCATTTTCATGCACTTTTAACCATTCCATAAATCTTGTGTTTAGGGCCCCTGGAAGCATGAAAATCACTTTAAACATGCTAATTTTAGCTCTAACACTGATGATCAACCTACAAATGTGAACTGACGTTCAAAAATAAAACATTTGAAAACGGACCATTTTCCACATTTCTGAAGCATGACGTAATGGGGGGGTGTTATCTCTTTTGTCAAAAATCAGCCGTTTTTGCTTGAACATTAAATGCCTCCAAATAGTATTTAATTCACTTCCCGAGCCCCTGGAAGCATGAAAATCACTTTAAACATGCTAATTTTAGCTCTAACACTGATGATCCACCTACAATTGTGAACTGACGTTCAAAAATAAAACATTTGAAAACGGATCATTTTCCACATTTCTGAAGCATGACGTAATGGGGGGGTGTTATCTCTTTTGTCGAAAATCAGCCATTTTTGCTTGAACATTAAATGCCTCCAAATGGTATTTAATTAACTTCCCGGGGTGAAGAAACCCTTTTTGAGAACTCAGAGTGAGTAAATTGGCCATTTTCATGCACTTTTAACCATTCCATAAATCTTGTGTTTAGGGCCCCTGGAAGCATGAAAATCACTTTAAACATGCTAATTTTAGCTCTAACACTGATGACCAACCTACAAATGTGAACTGACATTCAAAAATAAAACATTTGAAAACGGACCATTTTCCACATTTCTGAAGCATGACGTAATGGGGGGGTGTTATCTCTTTTGTCAAAAATCAGCCGTTTTTGCTTGAACATTAAATGCCTCCAAATGGTATTTAATTAACTTCCCGGGGTGAAGAAACCCTTTTTGAGAACTCAGAGTGAGTAAATTGGCCATTTTCATGCACTTTTAACCATTCCATAAATCTTGTGTTTAGGGCCCCTGGAAGCATGAAAATCACTTTAAACATGCTAATTTTAGCTCTAACACTGATGATCCACCTACAAATGTGAACTGACGTTCAAAAATAAAACATTTGAAAATGGACCAGTCTCCACATTTCTTAAGCATGATGTAATGGGGGGGTGTTATCTCTTTTGTCAAAAATCAGCCGTTTTTGCTTGAACATTAAATGCCTCCAAATGGTATTTAATTAACTTCCTGGAGTGAAGAAACCTTTTTGAGAACTCAGAGTGAGTAAATTGGCCATTTTCATGCACTTTTAACCATTCCATAAATCTTGTGTTTAGGGCCCCTGGAAGCATGAAAATCACTTTAAACATGCTAATTTTAGCTCTAACACTGATGATCAACCTACAAATGTGAACTGACGTTCAAAAATAAAACATTTGAAAACGGACTATTTTCCACATTTCTGAAGGATGACGTAATGGGGGGGTGTTATCTCTTTTGTCAAAAATCAGCCGTTTTTGCTTGAACATTAAATTCCTCCAAATAGTATTTAATTCACTTCCCGAGCCCCTGGAAGCATGAAAATCACTTTAAACATGCTAATTTTAGCTCTAACACTGATGATCCACCTACAAATGTGAACTGACGTTCAAAAATAAAACATTTGAAAACGGACCATTTTCCACATTTCTGAAGCATGACGTAATGGGGGGTGTTATCTCTTTTGTCGAAAATCAGCCGTTTTTGCTTGAACATTAAATGCCTCCAAATGGTATTTAATTAACTTCCGGGGTGAAGAAACTCTTTTTGAGAACTCAGAGTGAGTAAATTGGCCATTTTCATGCACTTTTAACCATTCCATAAATCTTGTGTTTAGGGCCCCTGGAAGCATGAAAATCACTTTAAACATGCTAATTTTAGCTCTAACACTGATGATCAACCTACAAATGTGAACTGAAGTTCAAAAATAAAACATTTGAAAACGGACCATTTTCCACATTTCTGAAGCATGACGTAATGGGGGGTGTTATCTCTTTTGTCAAAAATCAGCCGTTTTTGATTGAACATTAAATGCCTCCAAATAGTATTTAATTCACTTCCCGAGCCCCTGGAAGCATAAAAATCACTTTAAACATGCTAATTTTAGCTCTAACACTGATGATCCACCTACAAATGTGAACTGACGTTCAAAAATAAAACATTTAAAAACGGACCATTCTCCACATTTCTGAAGCATGACGTAATGGGGGGGTGTTATCTCTTTTGTCGAAAATCAGCCGTTTTTGCTTGAACATTAAATGCCTCCAAATGGTATTTAATTAACTTCCCGGGGTGAAGAAACCCTTTTTGAGAACTCAGAGTGAGTAAATTGGCCATTTTCATGCACTTTTAACCATTCCATAAATCTTGTGTTTAGGGCCCCTGGAAGCATGAAAATCACTTTAAACATGCTAATTTTAGCTCTAACACTGATGATCAACCTACAAATGTGAACTGACGTTCAAAAAAAAAACATTTGAAAACGGACCATTTTCCACATTTCTGAAGCATGACGTAATGGTAGGGTGTTATCTCTTTTGTCGAAAATAAGCCGTTTTTGCTTCAACATTAAATGCCTCCAAATGGTATTTAATTCACTTCCCGAGCCCCTGGAAGCATGAAAATCACTTTAAACATGCAAATTTTAGCTCTAACACTGATGATCAACCTACAAATGTGAACTGACGTTCAAAAATAAAACATTTGAAAACGGACCATTTTCCACATTTCTGAAGCATGACGTAATGGGGGGGTGTTATCTCTTTTGTCAAAAATCAGCCGTTTTTGCTTGAACATTAAATGCCTCCAAATAGTATTTAATTCACTTCCTGAGCCCCTGGAAGCATGAAAATCACTTTAAACATGCTAATTTTAGCTCTAACACTGATGATCCACCTACAAATGTGAACTGACGTTCAAAGATAAAACATTTGAAAACGGATCATTTTCCACATTTCTGAAGCATGACGTAATGGGGGGGGTGTTATCTCTTTTGTCGAAAATCAGCCGTTTGTGCTTGAACATTAAATGCCTCCAAATGGTATTTAATTAAATTCCCGGGGTGAAGAAACCCTTTTTGAGAACTCAGAGTGAGTAAATTGGCCATTTTCATGCACTTTTAACCATTCCATAAATCTTGTGTTTAGGGCCCCTGGAAGCATGAAAATCACTTTAAACATGCTTATTTTAGCTCTAACACTGATGATTAACCTACAAATGTGAACTGACGTTCAAAAATAAAACATTTGAAAACGGACCATTTTCCACATTTCTGAAGCATGACGTAATGGGGGGGTGTTATCTCTTTTGTCAAAAATCAGCCGTTTTTGCTTGAACATTAAATGCCTCCAAATAGTATTTAATTCACTTCCCGAGCCCCTGGAAGCATGAAAATCACTTTAAACATGCTAATTTTAGCTCTAACACTGATGATAAACGTACAAATGTGAACTGACGTTCAAAAATAAAACATTTGAAAACGGACCATTTTCCATATTTCTGAAGCATGACGTAATGGGGGGGTGTTATCTCTTTTGTCGAAAATCAGCCGTTTTTGCTTGAACATTAAATGCCTCCAAATGGTATTTAATTAACTTCCCGGGGTGAAGAAACCCTTTTTGAGAACTCAGAGTGAGTAAATTGGCCATTTTCATGCACTTTTAACCATTCCATAAATCTTGTGTTTAGGGCCCCTGGTAGCATGAAAATCACTTTAAACATGCTAATTTTAGCTCTAACACTGATGATCAACCTACAAATGTGAACTGACGTTCAAAAATAAAACATTTGAAAACGGACCATTTTCCATTTTTCTGAAGCATGACGTAATGGGGGGGTGTTATCTCTTTTGTCAAAAATCAGCCGTTTTTGCTTGAACATTAAATTCCTCCAAATAGTATTTAATTCACTTCCCGAGCCCCTGGAAGCATGAAAATCACTTTAAACATGCTAATTTTAGCTCTAACACTGATGATCCACCTACAAATGTGAACTGACGTTCAAAAAGAAAACATTTGAAAACGGACCATTTTCCACATTTCTGAAGCATGACGTAATGGGGGGGTGTTATCTCTTTTGTCGAAAATCAGCCGTTTTTGCTTGAACATTAAATGCCTCCAAATGGTATTTAATTAACTTCCGGGGTGAAGAAACTCTTTTTGAGAACTCAGAGTGAGTAAATTGGCCATTTTCATGCACTTTTAACCATTCCATAAATCTTGTGTTTAGGGCCCCTGGAAGCATGAAAATCACTTTAAACATGCTAATTTTAGCTCTAACACTGATGATCAACCTACAAATGTGAACTGAAGTTCAAAAATAAAACATTTGAAAACGGACCATTTTCCACATTTCTGAAGCATGACGTAATAGGGGGGGTGTTCTCTCTTTTGTCAAAAATCAGCCGTTTTTGATTGAACATTAAATGCCTCCAAATAGTATTTAATTCACTTCCCGAGCCCCTGGAAGCATAAAAATCACTTTAAACATGCTAATTTTAGCTCTAACACTGATGATCCACCTACAAATGTGAACTGACGTTCAAAAATAAAACATTTAAAAACGGACCATTTTCCACATTTCTGAAGCATGACGTAATAGGGGGTGTTATCTCTTTTGTCAAAAATCAGCCGTTTTTGCTTGAACATTAAATGCCTCCAAATGGTATTTAATTCACTTCCCGAGCCCCTGGAAGCATGAAAATCACTTTAAACATGCTAATTTTAGCTCTAACACTGATGATCCACCTACAAATGTGAACTGACGATCAAAAATAAAACTTTTGAAAACTGATCATTTTCCACATTTCTGAAGCATGACGTAATGGGGGGGTGTTATCTCTTTTGTCGAAAATCAGCCGTTTTTGCTTGAACATTAAATGCCTCCAAATGGTATTTAATTAACTTCCCGGGGTGAAGAAACCCTTTTTGAGAACTCAGTGTGAGTAAATTGGCCATTTTCATGCACTTTTAACCATTCCATAAATCTTGTGTTTAGGGCCCCTGGAAGCATGAAAATCACTTTAAACATGCTAATTTTAGCTCTAACACTGATGATCCACCTACAAATGTGAACTGACGTTCAAAAATAAAACATTTGAAAACGGACCAGTCTCCACATTTCTTAAGCATGATGTAATGGGGGGGTGTTATCTCTTTTGTCAAAAATCAGCCGTTTTTGCTTGAACATTAAATGCCTCCAAATGGTATTTAATTAACTTCCTGGAGTGAAGAAACCTTTTTGAGAACTCAGAGTGAGTAAATTGGCCATTTTCATGCACTTTTAACCATTCCATAAATCTTGTGTTTAGGGCCCCTGGAAGCATGAAAATCACTTTAAACATGCTAATTTTAGCTCTAACACTGATGATCAACCTACAAATGTGAACTGACGTTCAAAAATAAAACATTTGAAAACGGACTATTTTCCACATTTCTGAAGGATGACGTAATGGGGGGGTGTTATCTCTTTTGTCAAAAATCAGCCGTTTTTGCTTGAACATTAAATGCCTCCAAATGGTATTTAATTAACTTCCGGGGTGAAGAAACTCTTTTTGAGAACTCAGAGTGAGTAAATTGGCCATTTTCATGCACTTTTAACCATTCCATAAATCTTGTGTTTAGGGCCCCTGGAAGCATGAAAATCACTTTAAACATGCTAATTTTAGCTCTAACACTGATGATCAACCTACAAATGTGAACTGAAGTTCAAAAATAAAACATTTGAAAACGGACCATTTTCCACATTTCTGAAGCATGACGTAATGGGGGGGTGTTATCTCTTTTGTCAAAAATCAGCCGTTTTTGATTGAACATTAAATGCCTCCAAATAGTATTTAATTCACTTCCCGAGCCCCTGGAAGCATAAAAATCACTTTAAACATGCTAATTTTAGCTCTAACACTGATGATCCACCTACAAATGTGAACTGACGTTCAAAAATAAAACATTTAAAAACGGACCATTCTCCACATTTCTGAAGCATGACGTAATGGGGGGGTGTTATCTCTTTTGTCGAAAATCAGCCGTTTTTGCTTGAACATTAAATGCCTCCAAATGGTATTTAATTAACTTCCCGGGGTGAAGAAACCCTTTTTGAGAACTCAGAGTGAGTAAATTGGCCATTTTCATGCACTTTTAACCATTCCATAAATCTTGTGTTTAGGGCCCCTGGAAGCATGAAAATCACTTTAAACATGCTAATTTTAGCTCTAACACTGATGATCAACCTACAAATGTGAACTGACGTTCAAAAAAAAAACATTTGAAAACGGACCATTTTCCACATTTCTGAAGCATGACGTAATGGTAGGGTGTTATCTCTTTCGTCGAAAATCAGCCGTTTTTGCTTCAACATTAAATGCCTCCAAATGGTATTTAATTCACTTCCCGAGCCCCTGGAAGCATGAAAATCACTTTAAACATGCAAATTTTAGCTCTAACACTGATGATCAACCTACAAATGTGAACTGACGTTCAAAAATAAAACATTTGAAAATGGACCATTTTCCACATTTCTGAAGCATGACATAATGGGGGGGTGTTATCTCTTTTGTCAAAAATCAGCCGTTTTTGCTTGAACATTAAATGCCTCCAAATAGTATTTAATTCACTTCCTGAGCCCCTGGAAGCATGAAAATCACTTTAAACATGCTAATTTTAGCTCTAACACTGATGATCCACCTACAAATGTGAACTGACGTTCAAAGATAAAACATTTGAAAACGGATCATTTTCCACATTTCTGAAGCATGACGTAATGGGGGGGGTGTTATCTCTTTTGTCGAAAATCAGCCGTTTGTGCTTGAACATTAAATGCCTCCAAATGGTATTTAATTAAATTCCCGGGGTGAAGAAACCCTTTTTGAGAACTCAGAGTGAGTAAATTGGCCATTTTCATGCACTTTTAACCATTCCATAAATCTTGTGTTTAGGGCCCCTGGAAGCATGAAAATCACTTTAAACATGCTTATTTTAGCTCTAACACTGATGATTAACCTACAAATGTGAACTGACGTTCAAAAATAAAACATTTGAAAACGGACCATTTTCCACATTTCTGAAGCATGACGTAATGGGGGGGTGTTCTCTCTTTTGTCAAAAATCAGCCGTTTTTGATTGAACATTAAATGCCTCCAAATAGTATTTAATTCACTTCCCGAGCCCCTGGAAGCATAAAAATCACTTTAAACATGCTAATTTTAGCTCTAACACTGATGATCCACCTACAAATGTGAACTGACGTTCAAAAATAAAACATTTAAAAACGGACCATTTTCCACATTTCTGAAGCATGACGTAATAGGGGGTGTTATCTCTTTTGTCAAAAATCAGCCGTTTTTGCTTGAACATTAAATGCCTCCAAATGGTATTTAATTCACTTCCCGAGCCCCTGGAAGCATGAAAATCACTTTAAACATGCTAATTTTAGCTCTAACACTGATGATCCACCTACAAATGTGAACTGACGATCAAAAATAAAACTTTTGAAAACTGATCATTTTCCACATTTCTGAAGCATGACGTAATGGGGGGGTGTTATCTCTTTTGTCGAAAATCAGCCGTTTTTGCTTGAACATTAAATGCCTCCAAATGGTATTTAATTAACTTCCCGGGGTGAAGAAACCCTTTTTGAGAACTCAGTGTGAGTAAATTGGCCATTTTCATGCACTTTTAACCATTCCATAAATCTTGTGTTTAGGGCCCCTGGAAGCATGAAAATCACTTTAAACATGCTAATTTTAGCTCTAACACTGATGATCCACCTACAAATGTGAACTGACGTTCAAAAATAAAACATTTGAAAACGGACCAGTCTCCACATTTCTTAAGCATGATGTAATGGGGGGGTGTTATCTCTTTTGTCAAAAATCAGCCGTTTTTGCTTGAACATTAAATGCCTCCAAATGGTATTTAATTAACTTCCTGGAGTGAAGAAACCTTTTTGAGAACTCAGAGTGAGTAAATTGGCCATTTTCATGCACTTTTAACCATTCCATAAATCTTGTGTTTAGGGCCCCTGGAAGCATGAAAATCACTTTAAACATGCTAATTTTAGCTCTAACACTGATGATCAACCTACAAATGTGAACTGACGTTCAAAAATAAAACATTTGAAAACGGACTATTTTCCACATTTCTGAAGGATGACGTAATGGGGGGGTGTTATCTCTTTTGTCAAAAATCAGCCGTTTTTGCTTGAACATTAAATTCCTCCAAATAGTATTTAATTCACTTCCCGAGCCCCTGGAAGCATGAAAATCACTTTAAACATGCTAATTTTAGCTCTAACACTGATGATCCACCTACAAATGTGAACTGACGTTCAAAAATAAAACATTTGAAAACGGACCATTTTCCACATTTCTGAAGCATGACGTAATGGGGGGTGTTATCTCTTTTGTCGAAAATCAGCCGTTTTTGCTTGAACATTAAATGCCTCCAAATGGTATTTAATTAACTTCCGGGGTGAAGAAACTCTTTTTGAGAACTCAGAGTGAGTAAATTGGCCATTTTCATGCACTTTTAACCATTCCATAAATCTTGTGTTTAGGGCCCCTGGAAGCATGAAAATCACTTTAAACATGCTAATTTTAGCTCTAACACTGATGATCAACCTACAAATGTGAACTGAAGTTCAAAAATAAAACATTTGAAAACGGACCATTTTCCACATTTCTGAAGCATGACGTAATGGGGGGGTGTTATCTCTTTTGTCAAAAATCAGCCGTTTTTGATTGAACATTAAATGCCTCCAAATAGTATTTAATTCACTTCCCGAGCCCCTGGAAGCATAAAAATCACTTTAAACATGCTAATTTTAGCTCTAACACTGATGATCCACCTACAAATGTGAACTGACGTTCAAAAATAAAACATTTAAAAACGGACCATTCTCCACATTTCTGAAGCATGACGTAATGGGGGGGTGTTATCTCTTTTGTCGAAAATCAGCCGTTTTTGCTTGAACATTAAATGCCTCCAAATGGTATTTAATTAACTTCCCGGGGTGAAGAAACCCTTTTTGAGAACTCAGAGTGAGTAAATTGGCCATTTTCATGCACTTTTAACCATTCCATAAATCTTGTGTTTAGGGCCCCTGGAAGCATGAAAATCACTTTAAACATGCTAATTTTAGCTCTAACACTGATGATCAACCTACAAATGTGAACTGACGTTCAAAAAAAAAACATTTGAAAACGGACCATTTTCCACATTTCTGAAGCATGACGTAATGGTAGGGTGTTATCTCTTTCGTCGAAAATCAGCCGTTTTTGCTTCAACATTAAATGCCTCCAAATGGTATTTAATTCACTTCCCGAGCCCCTGGAAGCATGAAAATCACTTTAAACATGCAAATTTTAGCTCTAACACTGATGATCAACCTACAAATGTGAACTGACGTTCAAAAATAAAACATTTGAAAATGGACCATTTTCCACATTTCTGAAGCATGACGTAATGGGGGGGTGTTATCTCTTTTGTCAAAAATCAGCCGTTTTTGCTTGAACATTAAATGCCTCCAAATAGTATTTAATTCACTTCCTGAGCCCCTGGAAGCATGAAAATCACTTTAAACATGCTAATTTTAGCTCTAACACTGATGATCCACCTACAAATGTGAACTGACGTTCAAAGATAAAACATTTGAAAACGGATCATTTTCCACATTTCTGAAGCATGACGTAATGGGGGGGGTGTTATCTCTTTTGTCGAAAATCAGCCGTTTTTGCTTGAATATTAAATGCCTCCAAATGGTATTTAATTAACTTCCCGGGGTGAAGAAACCCTTTTTGAGAACTCAGAGTGAGTAAATTGGCCATTTTCATGCACTTTTAACCATTCCATAAATCTTGTGTTTAGGGCCCCTGGTAGCATGAAAATCAATTTAAACATGCAAATTTTAGCTCTAACACTGATGATCAACCTACAAATGTGAACTGACGTTCAAAAATAAAACATTTGAAAACGGACCATTTTCCACATTTCTGAAGCATGACGTAATGGGGGGGTGTTATCTCTTTTGTCAAAAATCAGCTGTTTTTGCTTGAACATTAAATGCCTCCAAATAGTATTTAATTCACTTCCCGAGCCCCTGGAAGCATGAAAATCACTTTAAACATGCTAATTTTAGCTCTAACACTGATGATAAACGTACAAATGTGAACTGACGTTCAAAAATAAAACATTTGAAAACGGACCATTTTCCATATTTCTGAAGCATGACGTAATGGGGGGGTGTTATCTCTTTTGTCGAAAATCAGCCGTTTTTGCTTGAACATTAAATGCCTCCAAATGGTATTTAATTAACTTCCCGGGGTGAAGAAACCCTTTTTGAGAACTCAGAGTGAGTAAATTGGCCATTTTCATGCACTTTTAACCATTCCATAAATCTTGTGTTTAGGGCCCCTGGTAGCATGAAAATCACTTTAAACATGCTAATTTTAGCTCTAACACTGATGATCAACCTACAAATGTGAACTGACGTTCAAAAATAAAACATTTGAAAACGGACCATTTTCCACATTTCTGAAGCATGACGTAATGGGGGGGGGTGTTATCTCTTTCGTCAAAAATCAGCCGTTTTTGCTTGAACATTAAATTCCTCCAAATAGTATTTAATTCACTTCCCAAGCCCCTGGAAGCATGAAAATCACTTTAAACATGCTAATTTTAGCTCTAACACTGATGATCAACCTACAAATGTGAACTGACGTTCAAAAATAAAACATTTGAAAACGGACCATTTTCCACATTTCTGAATTATGACGTAATGGGGGGTGTTATCTCTTTTGTCAAAAATCAGTCGTTTTTGCTTGAACATTAAATGCCTCCAAATAGTATTTAATTCACTTCCCGAGCCCCTGGAAGCATGAAAATCACTTTAAACATGCTAGTTTTAGCTCTAACACTTATGATCCACCTACAAATGTGAACTGACGTTCAAAAATAAAACATTTGAAAATGGACCATTTTCCACATTTCTGAAGCATGACGTAATGGGGGGTGTTATCTCTTTTGTCGAAAATCAGCCGTTTTTGCTTGAATATTAAATGCCTCCAAATGGTATTTAATTAACTTCCCGGGGCGAAGAAACCTTTTTTGAGAACTCAGAGTGAGTAAATTGGCCATTTTCATGCACTTTAAACCTTTCCATAAATCTTGTGTTTAGGGCCCCTGGAAGCATGAAAATCACTTTAAACATGCTAATTTTAGCTCTAACACTGATGATCAACCTACAAATGTGAACTGACGTTCAAAAATAAAACATTTGAAAACGGACCATTTTCCACATTTCTGAAGCATGACGTAATGGGGGGTGTTATCTCTTTTGTTGAAAATCAGCCGTTTTTGCTTGAATATTAAATGCCTCCAAATGGTATTTAATTAACTTCCCGGGGTGAAGAAACCCTTTTTGAGAACTCAGAGTGAGTAAATTGGCCATTTTCATGCACTTTTAACCATTCCATAAATCTTGTGTTTAGGGCCCCTGGTAGCATGAAAATCACTTTAAACATGCTAATTTTAGCTCTAGCACTGATGATCAACCTACAAATGTGAACTGACGTTCAAAAATAAAACATTTGAAAACGGACCATTTTCCACATTTCTGAAGCATGACGTAATGGGGGGGGGGGTGTTATCTCTTTTGTCAAAAATCAGCCGTTTTTGCTTGAACATTAAATTCCTCCAAATAGTATTTAATTCACTTCCCAAGCCCCTGGAAGCATGAAAATCACTTTAAACATGCTAATTTTAGCTCTAACACTGATGATCCACCTACAAATGTGAACTGACGTTCAAAAATAAAACATTTGAAAACGGATCATTTTCCACATTTCTGAAGCATGACGTAATGGGGGGGGTGTTATCTCTTTTGTCGAAAATCAGCCGTTTTTGCTTGAACATTAAATGCCTCCAAATAGTATTTAATTCACTTCCCGAGCCCCTGGAAGCATGAAAATCACTTTAAACATGCTAATTTTAGCTCTAACACTGATGATCCACCTACAAATGTGAACTGACGTTCAAAAATAAAACATTTGAAAACGGATCATTTTCCACATTTCTGAAGCATGACGTAATGGGGGGGGTGTTATCTCTTTTGTCGAAAATCAGCCGTTTTTGCTTGAACATTAAATGCCTCCAAATGGTATTTAATTAACTTCCCGGGGTGAAGAAACCCTTTTTGAGAACTCAGAGTGAGTAAATTGGCCATTTTCATGCACTTTTAACCATTCCATAAATCTTGTGTTTAGGGCCCCTGGAAGCATGAAAATCACTTTAAACATGCTAATTTTAGCTCTAACACTGATGATCAACCTACAAATGTGAACTGACGTTCAAAAATAAAACATTTGAAAATGGACCATTTTCCACATTTCTGAAGCATGACGTAATGGGGGGGTGTTATCTCTTTTGTCAAAAATCAGCCGTTTTTGCTTGAACATTAAATGCCTCCAAATAGTATTTAATTCACTTCCCGAGCCCCTGGAAGCATGAAAATCACTTTAAACATGCTAATTTTAGCTCTAACACTGATGATCCACCTACAAATGTGAACTGACGTTCAAAAATAAAACATTTGAAAACGGATCATTTTCCACATTTCTGAAGCATGACGTAATGGGGGGGTGTTATCTCTTTTGTCGAAAATCAGCCGTTTTTGCTTGAACATTAAATGCCTCCAAATGGTATTTAATTAACTTCCCGGGGTGAAGAAACCCTTTTTGAGAACTCAGAGTGAGTAAATTGGCCATTTTCATGCACTTTTAACCATTCCATAAATCTTGTGTTTAGGGCCCCTGGTAGCATGAAAATCACTTTAAACATGCTAATTTTAGCTCTAACACTGATGATCAACCTACAAATGTGAACTGACGTTCAAAAATAAAACATTTGAAAACGGACCATTTTCCACATTTCTGAAGCATGACGTAATGGGGGGGGGTGTTATCTCTTTTGTCAAAAATCAGCCGTTTTTGCTTGAACATTAAATTCCTCCAAATAGTATTTAATTCACTTCCCAAGCCCCTGGAAGCATGAAAATCACTTTAAACATGCTAATTTTAGCTCTAACACTGATGATCAACCTACAAATGTGAACTGACGTTCAAAAATAAAACATTTGAAAACGGACCATTTTCCACATTTCTGAAGCATGACGTAATGGGGGGGTGTTATCTCTTTTGTCAAAAATCAGCCGTTTTTGATTGAACATAAATGCCTCCAAATAGTATTTATTTCACTTCCCGAGCCCCTGGAAGCATGAAAATCACTTTAAACATGCTAATTTTAGCTCTAACACTGATGATCCACCTACAAATGTGAACTGACGTTCATAAATAAAACATTTGAAAACGGATCATTTTCCACATTTCTGAAGCATGACGTAATGGGGGGGTGTTATCTCTTTTGTCGAAAATCAGCCGTTTTTGCTTGAACATTAAATGCCTCCAAATAGTATTTAATTAACTTCCCGGGGTGAAGAAACTCTTTTTGAGAACTCAGAGTGAGTAAATTGGCCATTTTCATGCACTGTTAACCATTCCATAAATCTTGTGTTTAGGGCCCCTGGAAGCATGAAAATCACTTTAAACATGCAAATTTTAGCTCTAACACTGATGATCAACCTACAAATGTGAACTGACGTTCAAAAATAAAACATTTGAAAACGGACCATTTTCCACATTTCTGAAGCATGACGTAATGGGGGGGTGTTATCTCTTTTGTCAAAAATCAGCCGTTTTTGATTGAACATAAATGCCTCCAAATAGTATTTATTTCACTTCCCGAGCCCCTGGAAGCATGAAAATCACTTTAAACATGCTAATTTTAGCTCTAACACTGATGATAAACGTACAAATGTGAACTGACGTTCAAAAATAAAACATTTGAAAACGGACCATTTTCCACATTTCTGAAGCATGACGTAATGGGGGGGTGTTATCTCTTTTGTCGAAAATCAGCCGTTTTTGCTTGAACATTAAATGCCTCCAAATGGTATTTAATTAACTTCCCGGGGTGAAGAAACCCTTTTTGAGAACTCAGAGTGAGTAAATTGGCCATTTTCATGCACTTTTAACCATTCCATAAATCTTGTGTTTAGGGCCCCTGGTAGCATGAAAATCACTTTAAACATGCTAATTTTAGCTCTAACACTGATGATCAACCTACAAATGTGAACTGACGTTCAAAAATAAAACATTTGAAAACGGACCATTTTCCACATTTCTGAAGCATGACGTAATGGGGGGGGGTGTTATCTCTTTTGTCAAAAATCAGCCGTTTTTGCTTGAACATTAAATTCCTCCAAATAGTATTTAATTCACTTCCCAAGCCCCTGGAAGCATGAAAATCACTTTAAACATGCTAATTTTAGCTCTAACACTGATGATCAACCTACAAATGTGAACTGACGTTCAAAAATAAAACATTTGAAAACGGACCATTTTCCACATTTCTGAAGCATGACGTAATGGGGGGGTGTTATCTCTTTTGTCAAAAATCAGCCGTTTTTGATTGAACATAAATGCCTCCAAATAGTATTTATTTCACTTCCCGAGCCCCTGGAAGCATGAAAATCACTTTAAACATGCTAATTTTAGCTCTAACACTGATGATCCACCTACAAATGTGAACTGACGTTCATAAATAAAACATTTGAAAACGGATCATTTTCCACATTTCTGAAGCATGACGTAATGGGGGGGTGTTATCTCTTTTGTCGAAAATCAGCCGTTTTTGCTTGAACATTAAATGCCTCCAAATAGTATTTAATTAACTTCCCGGGGTGAAGAAACTCTTTTTGAGAACTCAGAGTGAGTAAATTGGCCATTTTCATGCACTGTTAACCATTCCATAAATCTTGTGTTTAGGGCCCCTGGAAGCATGAAAATCACTTTAAACATGCAAATTTTAGCTCTAACACTGATGATCAACCTACAAATGTGAACTGACGTTCAAAAATAAAACATTTGAAAACGGACCATTTTCCACATTTCTGAAGCATGACGTAATGGGGGGGTGTTATCTCTTTTGTCAAAAATCAGCCGTTTTTGATTGAACATAAATGCCTCCAAATAGTATTTATTTCACTTCCCGAGCCCCTGGAAGCATGAAAATCACTTTAAACATGCTAATTTTAGCTCTAACACTGATGATAAACGTACAAATGTGAACTGACGTTCAAAAATAAAACATTTGAAAACGGACCATTTTCCACATTTCTGAAGCATGACGTAATGGGGGGGTGTTATCTCTTTTGTCGAAAATCAGCCGTTTTTGCTTGAACATTAAATGCCTCCAAATGGTATTTAATTAACTTCCCGGGGTGAAGAAACCCTTTTTGAGAACTCAGAGTGAGTAAATTGGCCATTTTCATGCACTTTTAACCATTCCATAAATCTTGTGTTTAGGGCCCCTGGTAGCATGAAAATCACTTTAAACATGCTAATTTTAGCTCTAACACTGATGATCAACCTACAAATGTGAACTGACGTTCAAAAATAAAACATTTGAAAACGGACCATTTTCCACATTTCTGAAGCATGACGTAATGGGGGGGGGTGTTATCTCTTTTGTCAAAAATCAGCCGTTTTTGCTTGAACATTAAATTCCTCCAAATAGTATTTAATTCACTTCCCGAGCCCCTGGAAGCATGAAAATCACTTTAAACATGCTAATTTTAGCTCTAACACTGATGATCTACCTACAAATGTGAACTGACGTTCAAAAATAAAACATTTGAAAACGGACCATTTTCCACATTTCTGAAGCATGACGTAATGGGGTGGTGTTATCTCTTTTGTCGAAAATCAGCCGTTTTTGCTTGAACATTAAATTCCTCCAAATAGTATTTAATTCACTTCCCGAGCCCCTGGAAGCATGAAAATCACTTTAAACATGCTAGTTTTAGCTCTAACACTGATGATCCACCTACAAATGTGAACTGACGTTCAAAAATAAAACATTTGAAAACGGACCATTTTCCACATTTCTGAAGCATGACGTAATGGGGGGTGTTATCTCTTTTGTCGAAAATCAGCCGTTTTTGCTTGAATATTAAATGCCTCCAAATGGTATTTAATTAACTTCCCGGGGTGAAGAAACCGTTTTTGAGAACTCAGAGTGAGTAAATCGGCCATTTTCATGCACTTCTAACTATTCCATAAATCTTGTGTTCAGGGCCCCTGGAAGCATGAAAATCACTTTAAACATGCTAATTTTAGCTCTAACACTGATGATAAACGTACAAATGTGAACTGACGTTCAAAAATAAAACATTTGAAAACGGACCATTTTCCACATTTCTGAAGCATGACGTAATGGGGGGGTGTTATCTCTTTTGTCGAAAATCAGCCGTTTTTGCTTGAACATTAAATGCCTCCAAATGGTATTTAATTAACTTCCCGGGGTGAAGAAACCCTTTTTGAGAACTCAGAGTGAGTAAATTGGCCATTTTCATGCACTTTTAACCATTCCATAAATCTTGTGTTTAGGGCCCCTGGAAGCATGAAAATCACTTTAAACATGCTAATTTTAGCTCTAACACTGATGATCAACCTACAAATGTGAACTGACGTTCAAAAATAAAACATTTGAAAACGGACCATTTTCCACATTTCTGAAGCATGACGTAATGGGGGGGTGTTATCTCTTTTGTCAAAAATCAGCCGTTTTTGCTTGAACATTAAATGCCTCCAAATAGTATTTAATTCACTTCCCGAGCCCCTGGAAGCATGAAAATCACTTTAAACATGCTAATTTTAGCTCTAACACTGATGATCCACCTACAAATGTGAACTGACGTTCAAAAATAAAACATTTAAAAACGGACCATTCTCCACATTTCTAAAGCATGACGTAATGGGGGGGTGTTATCTCTTTTGTCGAAAATCAGCAGTTTTTGCTTGAACATTAAATGCCTCCAAATGGTATTTAATTAACTTCCCGGGGTGAAGAAACCCTTTTTGAGAACTCAGAGTGAGTAAATTGGCCATTTTCATGCACTTTTAACCATTCCATAAATCTTGTGTTTAGGGCCCCTGGAAGCATGAAAATCACTTTAAACATGCTAATTTTAGCTCTAACACTGATGATCAACCTACAAATGTGAACTGACGTTCAAAAATAAAACATTTGAAAATGGACCATTTTCCACATTTCTGAAGCATGACGTAATGGGGGGGTGTTATCTCTTTTGTCAAAAATCAGCCGTTTTTGCTTGAACATTAAATGCCTCCAAATAGTATTTAATTCACTTCCCGAGCCCCTGGAAGCATGAAAATCACTTTAAACATGCTAATTTTAGCTCTAACACTGATGATCCACCTACAAATGTGAACTGACGTTCAAAAATAAAACATTTGAAAACGGATCATTTTCCACATTTCTGAAGCATGACGTAATGGGGGGGGTGTTATCTCTTTTGTCGAAAATCAGCCGTTTTTGCTTGAACATTAAATGCCTCCAAATGGTATTTAATTAACTTCCTGGGGTGAAGAAACCCTTTTTGAGAACTCAGAGTGAGTAAATTGGCCATTTTCATGCACTTTTAACCATTCCATAAATCTTGTGTTTAGGGCCCCTGGAAGCATGAAAATCAATTTAAACATGCAAATTTTAGCTCTAACACTGATGATCAACCTACAAATGTGAACTGACGTTCAAAAATAAAACATTTGAAAACGGACCATTTTCCACATTTCTGAAGCATGACGTAATGGGGGGGTGTTATCTCTTTTGTCAAAAATCAGCTGTTTTTGCTTGAACATTAAATGCCTCCAAATAGTATTTAATTCACTTCCCGAGCCCCTGGAAGCATGAAAATCACTTTAAACATGCTAATTTTAGCTCTAACACTGATGATAAACGTACAAATGTGAACTGACGTTCAAAAATAAAACATTTGAAAACGGACCATTTTCCATATTTCTGAAGCATGACGTAATGGGGGGGTGTTATCTCTTTTGTCGAAAATCAGCCGTTTTTGCTTGAACATTAAATGCCTCCAAATGGTATTTAATTAACTTCCCGGGGTGAAGAAACCCTTTTTGAGAACTCAGAGTGAGTAAATTGGCCATTTTCATGCACTTTTAACCATTCCATAAATCTTGTGTTTAGGGCCCCTGGTAGCATGAAAATCACTTTAAACATGCTAATTTTAGCTCTAACACTGATGATCAACCTACAAATGTGAACTGACGTTCAAAAATAAAACATTTGAAAACGGACCATTTTCCACATTTCTGAAGCATGACGTAATGGGGGGGGGTGTTATCTCTTTCGTCAAAAATCAGCCGTTTTTGCTTGAACATTAAATTCCTCCAAATAGTATTTAATTCACTTCCCAAGCCCCTGGAAGCATGAAAATCACTTTAAACATGCTAATTTTAGCTCTAACACTGATGATCAACCTACAAATGTGAACTGACGTTCAAAAATAAAACATTTGAAAACGGACCATTTTCCACATTTCTGAATTATGACGTAATGGGGGGTGTTATCTCTTTTGTCAAAAATCAGTCGTTTTTGCTTGAACATTAAATGCCTCCAAATAGTATTTAATTCACTTCCCGAGCCCCTGGAAGCATGAAAATCACTTTAAACATGCTAGTTTTAGCTCTAACACTTATGATCCACCTACAAATGTGAACTGACGTTCAAAAATAAAACATTTGAAAACGGACCATTTTCCACATTTCTGAAGCATGACGTAATGGGGGGTGTTATCTCTTTTGTCGAAAATCAGCCGTTTTTGCTTGAATATTAAATGCCTCCAAATGGTATTTAATTAACTTCCCGGGGCGAAGAAACCTTTTTTGAGAACTCAGAGTGAGTAAATTGGCCATTTTCATGCACTTTAAACCTTTCCATAAATCTTGTGTTTAGGGCCCCTGGAAGCATGAAAATCACTTTAAACATGCTAATTTTAGCTCTAACACTGATGATCAACCTACAAATGTGAACTGACGTTCAAAAATAAAACATTTGAAAACGGACCATTTTCCACATTTCTGAAGCATGACGTAATGGGGGGTGTTATCTCTTTTGTTGAAAATCAGCCGTTTTTGCTTGAATATTAAATGCCTCCAAATGGTATTTAATTAACTTCCCGGGGTGAAGAAACCCTTTTTGAGAACTCAGAGTGAGTAAATTGGCCATTTTCATGCACTTTTAACCATTCCATAAATCTTGTGTTTAGGGCCCCTGGTAGCATGAAAATCAATTTAAACATGCAAATTTTAGCTCTAACACTGATGATCAACCTACAAATGTGAACTGACGTTCAAAAATAAAACATTTGAAAACGGACCATTTTCCACATTTCTGAAGCATGACGTAATGGGGGGGTGTTATCTCTTTTGTCAAAAATCAGCTGTTTTTGCTTGAACATTAAATGCCTCCAAATAGTATTTAATTCACTTCCCGAGCCCCTGGAAGCATGAAAATCACTTTAAACATGCTAATTTTAGCTCTAACACTGATGATAAACGTACAAATGTGAACTGACGTTCAAAAATAAAACATTTGAAAACGGACCATTTTCCATATTTCTGAAGCATGACGTAATGGGGGGGTGTTATCTCTTTTGTCGAAAATCAGCCGTTTTTGCTTGAACATTAAATGCCTCCAAATGGTATTTAATTAACTTCCCGGGGTGAAGAAACCCTTTTTGAGAACTCAGAGTGAGTAAATTGGCCATTTTCATGCACTTTTAACCATTCCATAAATCTTGTGTTTAGGGCCCCTGGTAGCATGAAAATCACTTTAAACATGCTAATTTTAGCTCTAACACTGATGATCAACCTACAAATGTGAACTGACGTTCAAAAATAAAACATTTGAAAACGGACCATTTTCCACATTTCTGAAGCATGACGTAATGGGGGGGGGTGTTATCTCTTTCGTCAAAAATCAGCCGTTTTTGCTTGAACATTAAATTCCTCCAAATAGTATTTAATTCACTTCCCAAGCCCCTGGAAGCATGAAAATCACTTTAAACATGCTAATTTTAGCTCTAACACTGATGATCAACCTACAAATGTGAACTGACGTTCAAAAATAAAACATTTGAAAACGGACCATTTTCCACATTTCTGAATTATGACGTAATGGGGGGTGTTATCTCTTTTGTCAAAAATCAGTCGTTTTTGCTTGAACATTAAATGCCTCCAAATAGTATTTAATTCACTTCCCGAGCCCCTGGAAGCATGAAAATCACTTTAAACATGCTAGTTTTAGCTCTAACACTTATGATCCACCTACAAATGTGAACTGACGTTCAAAAATAAAACATTTGAAAACGGACCATTTTCCACATTTCTGAAGCATGACGTAATGGGGGGTGTTATCTCTTTTGTCGAAAATCAGCCGTTTTTGCTTGAATATTAAATGCCTCCAAATGGTATTTAATTAACTTCCCGGGGCGAAGAAACCTTTTTTGAGAACTCAGAGTGAGTAAATTGGCCATTTTCATGCACTTTAAACCTTTCCATAAATCTTGTGTTTAGGGCCCCTGGAAGCATGAAAATCACTTTAAACATGCTAATTTTAGCTCTAACACTGATGATCAACCTACAAATGTGAACTGACGTTCAAAAATAAAACATTTGAAAACGGACCATTTTCCACATTTCTGAAGCATGACGTAATGGGGAGTGTTATCTCTTTTGTTGAAAATCAGCCGTTTTTGCTTGAATATTAAATGCCTCCAAATGGTATTTAATTAACTTCCCGGGGTGAAGAAACCCTTTTTGAGAACTCAGAGTGAGTAAATTGGCCATTTTCATGCACTTTTAACCATTCCATAAATCTTGTGTTTAGGGCCCCTGGTAGCATGAAAATCACTTTAAACATGCTAATTTTAGCTCTAGCACTGATGATCAACCTACAAATGTGAACTGACGTTCAAAAATAAAACATTTGAAAACGGACCATTTTCCACATTTCTGAAGCATGACGTAATGGGGGGGGGGGTGTTATCTCTTTTGTCAAAAATCAGCCGTTTTTGCTTGAACATTAAATTCCTCCAAATAGTATTTAATTCACTTCCCAAGCCCCTGGAAGCATGAAAATCACTTTAAACATGCTAATTTTAGCTCTAACACTGATGATCCACCTACAAATGTGAACTGACGTTCAAAAATAAAACATTTGAAAACGGATCATTTTCCACATTTCTGAAGCATGACGTAATGGGGGGGGTGTTATCTCTTTTGTCGAAAATCAGCCGTTTTTGCTTGAACATTAAATGCCTCCAAATAGTATTTAATTCACTTCCCGAGCCCCTGGAAGCATGAAAATCACTTTAAACATGCTAATTTTAGCTCTAACACTGATGATCCACCTACAAATGTGAACTGACGTTCAAAAATAAAACATTTGAAAACGGATCATTTTCCACATTTCTGAAGCATGACGTAATGGGGGGGGTGTTATCTCTTTTGTCGAAAATCAGCCGTTTTTGCTTGAACATTAAATGCCTCCAAATGGTATTTAATTAACTTCCCGGGGTGAAGAAACCCTTTTTGAGAACTCAGAGTGAGTAAATTGGCCATTTTCATGCACTTTTAACCATTCCATAAATCTTGTGTTTAGGGCCCCTGGTAGCATGAAAATCACTTTAAACATGCTAATTTTAGCTCTAACACTGATGATCAACCTACAAATGTGAACTGACGTTCAAAAATAAAACATTTGAAAACGGACCATTTTCCACATTTCTGAAGCATGACGTAATGGGGGGGGGTGTTATCTCTTTCGTCAAAAATCAGCCGTTTTTGCTTGAACATTAAATTCCTCCAAATAGTATTTAATTCACTTCCCAAGCCCCTGGAAGCATGAAAATCACTTTAAACATGCTAATTTTAGCTCTAACACTGATGATCAACCTACAAATGTGAACTGACGTTCAAAAATAAAACATTTGAAAACGGACCATTTTCCACATTTCTGAATTATGACGTAATGGGGGGTGTTATCTCTTTTGTCAAAAATCAGTCGTTTTTGCTTGAACATTAAATGCCTCCAAATAGTATTTAATTCACTTCCCGAGCCCCTGGAAGCATGAAAATCACTTTAAACATGCTAGTTTTAGCTCTAACACTTATGATCCACCTACAAATGTGAACTGACGTTCAAAAATAAAACATTTGAAAACGGACCATTTTCCACATTTCTGAAGCATGACGTAATGGGGGGTGTTATCTCTTTTGTCGAAAATCAGCCGTTTTTGCTTGAATATTAAATGCCTCCAAATGGTATTTAATTAACTTCCCGGGGCGAAGAAACCTTTTTTGAGAACTCAGAGTGAGTAAATTGGCCATTTTCATGCACTTTAAACCTTTCCATAAATCTTGTGTTTAGGGCCCCTGGAAGCATGAAAATCACTTTAAACATGCTAATTTTAGCTCTAACACTGATGATCAACCTACAAATGTGAACTGACGTTCAAAAATAAAACATTTGAAAACGGACCATTTTCCACATTTCTGAAGCATGACGTAATGGGGGGTGTTATCTCTTTTGTTGAAAATCAGCCGTTTTTGCTTGAATATTAAATGCCTCCAAATGGTATTTAATTAACTTCCCGGGGTGAAGAAACCCTTTTTGAGAACTCAGAGTGAGTAAATTGGCCATTTTCATGCACTTTTAACCATTCCATAAATCTTGTGTTTAGGGCCCCTGGTAGCATGAAAATCAATTTAAACATGCAAATTTTAGCTCTAACACTGATGATCAACCTACAAATGTGAACTGACGTTCAAAAATAAAACATTTGAAAACGGACCATTTTCCACATTTCTGAAGCATGACGTAATGGGGGGGTGTTATCTCTTTTGTCAAAAATCAGCTGTTTTTGCTTGAACATTAAATGCCTCCAAATAGTATTTAATTCACTTCCCGAGCCCCTGGAAGCATGAAAATCACTTTAAACATGCTAATTTTAGCTCTAACACTGATGATAAACGTACAAATGTGAACTGACGTTCAAAAATAAAACATTTGAAAACGGACCATTTTCCATATTTCTGAAGCATGACGTAATGGGGGGGTGTTATCTCTTTTGTCGAAAATCAGCCGTTTTTGCTTGAACATTAAATGCCTCCAAATGGTATTTAATTAACTTCCCGGGGTGAAGAAACCCTTTTTGAGAACTCAGAGTGAGTAAATTGGCCATTTTCATGCACTTTTAACCATTCCATAAATCTTGTGTTTAGGGCCCCTGGTAGCATGAAAATCACTTTAAACATGCTAATTTTAGCTCTAACACTGATGATCAACCTACAAATGTGAACTGACGTTCAAAAATAAAACATTTGAAAACGGACCATTTTCCACATTTCTGAAGCATGACGTAATGGGGGGGGGTGTTATCTCTTTCGTCAAAAATCAGCCGTTTTTGCTTGAACATTAAATTCCTCCAAATAGTATTTAATTCACTTCCCAAGCCCCTGGAAGCATGAAAATCACTTTAAACATGCTAATTTTAGCTCTAACACTGATGATCAACCTACAAATGTGAACTGACGTTCAAAAATAAAACATTTGAAAACGGACCATTTTCCACATTTCTGAATTATGACGTAATGGGGGGTGTTATCTCTTTTGTCAAAAATCAGTTGTTTTTGCTTGAACATTAAATGCCTCCAAATAGTATTTAATTCACTTCCCGAGCCCCTGGAAGCATGAAAATCACTTTAAACATGCTAGTTTTAGCTCTAACACTTATGATCCACCTACAAATGTGAACTGACGTTCAAAAATAAAACATTTGAAAACGGACCATTTTCCACATTTCTGAAGCATGACGTAATGGGGGGTGTTATCTCTTTTGTCGAAAATCAGCCGTTTTTGCTTGAATATTAAATGCCTCCAAATGGTATTTAATTAACTTCCCGGGGCGAAGAAACCTTTTTTGAGAACTCAGAGTGAGTAAATTGGCCATTTTCATGCACTTTAAACCTTTCCATAAATCTTGTGTTTAGGGCCCCTGGAAGCATGAAAATCACTTTAAACATGCTAATTTTAGCTCTAACACTGATGATCAACCTACAAATGTGAACTGACGTTCAAAAATAAAACATTTGAAAACGGACCATTTTCCACATTTCTGAAGCATGACGTAATGGGGGGTGTTATCTCTTTTGTTGAAAATCAGCCGTTTTTGCTTGAATATTAAATGCCTCCAAATGGTATTTAATTAACTTCCCGGGGTGAAGAAACCCTTTTTGAGAACTCAGAGTGAGTAAATTGGCCATTTTCATGCACTTTTAACCATTCCATAAATCTTGTGTTTAGGGCCCCTGGTAGCATGAAAATCACTTTAAACATGCTAATTTTAGCTCTAGCACTGATGATCAACCTACAAATGTGAACTGACGTTCAAAAATAAAACATTTGAAAACGGACCATTTTCCACATTTCTGAAGCATGACGTAATGGGGGGGGGGGTGTTATCTCTTTTGTCAAAAATCAGCCGTTTTTGCTTGAACATTAAATTCCTCCAAATAGTATTTAATTCACTTCCCAAGCCCCTGGAAGCATGAAAATCACTTTAAACATGCTAATTTTAGCTCTAACACTGATGATCCACCTACAAATGTGAACTGACGTTCAAAAATAAAACATTTGAAAACGGATCATTTTCCACATTTCTGAAGCATGACGTAATGGGGGGGGTGTTATCTCTTTTGTCGAAAATCAGCCGTTTTTGCTTGAACATTAAATGCCTCCAAATAGTATTTAATTCACTTCCCGAGCCCCTGGAAGCATGAAAATCACTTTAAACATGCTAATTTTAGCTCTAACACTGATGATCCACCTACAAATGTGAACTGACGTTCAAAAATAAAACATTTGAAAACGGATCATTTTCCACATTTCTGAAGCATGACGTAATGGGGGGGGTGTTATCTCTTTTGTCGAAAATCAGCCGTTTTTGCTTGAACATTAAATGCCTCCAAATGGTATTTAATTAACTTCCCGGGGTGAAGAAACCCTTTTTGAGAACTCAGAGTGAGTAAATTGGCCATTTTCATGCACTTTTAACCATTCCATAAATCTTGTGTTTAGGGCCCCTGGAAGCATGAAAATCACTTTAAACATGCTAATTTTAGCTCTAACACTGATGATCAACCTACAAATGTGAACTGACGTTCAAAAATAAAACATTTGAAAATGGACCATTTTCCACATTTCTGAAGCATGACGTAATGGGGGGGTGTTATCTCTTTTGTCAAAAATCAGCCGTTTTTGCTTGAACATTAAATGCCTCCAAATAGTATTTAATTCACTTCCCGAGCCCCTGGAAGCATGAAAATCACTTTAAACATGCTAATTTTAGCTCTAACACTGATGATCCACCTACAAATGTGAACTGACGTTCAAAAATAAAACATTTGAAAACGGATCATTTTCCACATTTCTGAAGCATGACGTAATGGGGGGGTGTTATCTCTTTTGTCGAAAATCAGCCGTTTTTGCTTGAACATTAAATGCCTCCAAATGGTATTTAATTAACTTCCCGGGGTGAAGAAACCCTTTTTGAGAACTCAGAGTGAGTAAATTGGCCATTTTCATGCACTTTTAACCATTCCATAAATCTTGTGTTTAGGGCCCCTGGTAGCATGAAAATCACTTTAAACATGCTAATTTTAGCTCTAACACTGATGATCAACCTACAAATGTGAACTGACGTTCAAAAATAAAACATTTGAAAACGGACCATTTTCCACATTTCTGAAGCATGACGTAATGGGGGGGGGTGTTATCTCTTTTGTCAAAAATCAGCCGTTTTTGCTTGAACATTAAATTCCTCCAAATAGTATTTAATTCACTTCCCAAGCCCCTGGAAGCATGAAAATCACTTTAAACATGCTAATTTTAGCTCTAACACTGATGATCAACCTACAAATGTGAACTGACGTTCAAAAATAAAACATTTGAAAACGGACCATTTTCCACATTTCTGAAGCATGACGTAATGGGGGGGTGTTATCTCTTTTGTCAAAAATCAGCCGTTTTTGATTGAACATAAATGCCTCCAAATAGTATTTATTTCACTTCCCGAGCCCCTGGAAGCATGAAAATCACTTTAAACATGCTAATTTTAGCTCTAACACTGATGATCCACCTACAAATGTGAACTGACGTTCATAAATAAAACATTTGAAAACGGATCATTTTCCACATTTCTGAAGCATGACGTAATGGGGGGGTGTTATCTCTTTTGTCGAAAATCAGCCGTTTTTGCTTGAACATTAAATGCCTCCAAATAGTATTTAATTAACTTCCCGGGGTGAAGAAACTCTTTTTGAGAACTCAGAGTGAGTAAATTGGCCATTTTCATGCACTGTTAACCATTCCATAAATCTTGTGTTTAGGGCCCCTGGAAGCATGAAAATCACTTTAAACATGCAAATTTTAGCTCTAACACTGATGATCAACCTACAAATGTGAACTGACGTTCAAAAATAAAACATTTGAAAACGGACCATTTTCCACATTTCTGAAGCATGACGTAATGGGGGGGTGTTATCTCTTTTGTCAAAAATCAGCCGTTTTTGATTGAACATAAATGCCTCCAAATAGTATTTATTTCACTTCCCGAGCCCCTGGAAGCATGAAAATCACTTTAAACATGCTAATTTTAGCTCTAACACTGATGATAAACGTACAAATGTGAACTGACGTTCAAAAATAAAACATTTGAAAACGGACCATTTTCCACATTTCTGAAGCATGACGTAATGGGGGGGTGTTATCTCTTTTGTCGAAAATCAGCCGTTTTTGCTTGAACATTAAATGCCTCCAAATGGTATTTAATTAACTTCCCGGGGTGAAGAAACCCTTTTTGAGAACTCAGAGTGAGTAAATTGGCCATTTTCATGCACTTTTAACCATTCCATAAATCTTGTGTTTAGGGCCCCTGGTAGCATGAAAATCACTTTAAACATGCTAATTTTAGCTCTAACACTGATGATCAACCTACAAATGTGAACTGACGTTCAAAAATAAAACATTTGAAAACGGACCATTTTCCACATTTCTGAAGCATGACGTAATGGGGGGGGGTGTTATCTCTTTTGTCAAAAATCAGCCGTTTTTGCTTGAACATTAAATTCCTCCAAATAGTATTTAATTCACTTCCCGAGCCCCTGGAAGCATGAAAATCACTTTAAACATGCTAATTTTAGCTCTAACACTGATGATCTACCTACAAATGTGAACTGACGTTCAAAAATAAAACATTTGAAAACGGACCATTTTCCACATTTCTGAAGCATGACGTAATGGGGTGGTGTTATCTCTTTTGTCGAAAATCAGCCGTTTTTGCTTGAACATTAAATTCCTCCAAATAGTATTTAATTCACTTCCCGAGCCCCTGGAAGCATGAAGATCACTTTAAACATGCTAATTTTAGCTCTAACACTGATGATCAACCTACAAATGTGAACTGACGTTCAAAAATAAAACATTTGAAAACGGACCATTTTCCACATTTCTGAAGCATGACGTAATGGGGGGGTGTTATCTCTTTTGTCGAAAATCAGCCGTTTTTGCTTGAACATTAAATGCCTCCAAATGGTATTTAATTAACTTCCCGGGGTGAAGAAACCCTTTTTGAGAACTCAGAGTGAGTAAATTGGCCATTTTCATGCACTTTTAACCATTCCATAAATCTTGTGTTTAGGGCCCCTGGAAGCATGAAAATCACTTTAAACATGCTAATTTTAGCTCTAACACTGATGATCAACCTACAAATGTGAACTGACATTCAAAAATAAAACATTTGAAAACGGACCATTTTCCACATTTCTGAAGCATGACGTTATGGAGGGTGTTATCTCTTTTGTCAAAAATCAGCCGTTTTTGCTTGAACATTAAATGCCTCCAAATAGTATTTAATTCACTTCCCGAGCCCCTGGAAGCATGAAAATCACTTTAAACATGCTAATTTTAGCTCTAACACTGATGATCAACCTACAAATGTGAACTGACGTTCAAAAATAAAACATTTGAAAACGGACCATTTTCCACATTTCTGAATTATGACGTAATGGGGGGGTGTTATCTCTTTTGTCAAAAATCAGCCGTTTTTGCTTGAACATTAAATGCCTCCAAATAGTATTTAATTCACTTCCCGAGCCCCTGGAAGCATGAAAATCACTTTAAACATGCTAGTTTTAGCTCTAACACTGATGATCCACCTACAAATGTGAACTGACGTTCAAAAATAAAACATTTGAAAACGGACCATTTTCCACATTTCTGAAGCATGACGTAATGGGGGGGTGTTATCTCTTTTGTCGAAAATCAGCCGTTTTTGCTTGAATATTAAATGCCTCCAAATGGTATTTAATTAACTTCCCGGGGTGAAGAAACCGTTTTTGAGAACTCAGAGTGAGTAAATCGGCCATTTTCATGCACTTTTAACTATTCCATAAATCTTGTGTTCAGGGCCCCTGGAAGCATGAAAATCACTTTAAACATGCTAATTTTAGCTCTAACACTGATGATCAACCTACAAATATGAACTGACGTTCAAAAATAAAACATTTGAAAACGGACCATTTTCCACATTTCTGAAGCATGACGTAATGGGGGGGTGTTATCTCTTTTGTCGAAAATCAGCCGTTTTTGCTTGAACATTAAATGCCTCCAAATGGTATTTAATTAACTTCCCGGGGTGAAGAAACCCTTTTTGAGAACTCAGAGTGAGTAAATTGGCCATTTTCATGCACTTTTAACCATTCCATAAATCTTGTGTTTAGGGCCCCTAGAAGCACGAAAATCACTTTAAACATGCTAATTTTAGCTCTAACACTGATGATCAACCTACAAATGTGAACTGACGTTCAAAAATAAAACATTTGAAAACGGACCATTTTCCACATTTCTGAAGCATGACGTAATGGGGGGGGGTGTTATCTCTTTTGTCAAAAATCAGCCGTTTTTGCTTGAACATTAAATTCCTCCAAATAGTATTTAATTCACTTCCCAAGCCCCTGGAAGCATGAAAATCACTTTAAACATGCTAATTTTAGCTCTAACACTGATGATCAACCTACAAATGTGAACTGACGTTCAAAAATAAAACATTTGAAAACGGACCATTTTCCACATTTCTGAAGCATGACGTAATGGGGGGGTGTTATCTCTTTTGTCAAAAATCAGCCGTTTTTGATTGAACATAAATGCCTCCAAATAGTATTTATTTCACTTCCCGAGCCCCTGGAAGCATGAAAATCACTTTAAACATGCTAATTTTAGCTCTAACACTGATGATCCACCTACAAATGTGAACTGACGTTCATAAATAAAACATTTGAAAACGGATCATTTTCCACATTTCTGAAGCATGACGTAATGGGGGGGGTGTTATCTCTTTTGTCGAAAATCAGCCGTTTTTGCTTGAACATTAAATGCCTCCAAATAGTATTTAATTAACTTCCCGGGGTGAAGAAACTCTTTTTGAGAACTCAGAGTGAGTAAATTGGCCATTTTCATGCACTGTTAACCATTCCATAAATCTTGTGTTTAGGGCCCCTGGAAGCATGAAAATCACTTTAAACATGCAAATTTTAGCTCTAACACTGATGATCAACCTACAAATGTGAACTGACGTTCAAAAATAAAACATTTGAAAACGGACCATTTTCCACATTTCTGAAGCATGACGTAATGGGGGGGTGTTATCTCTTTTGTCAAAAATCAGCCGTTTTTGATTGAACATAAATGCCTCCAAATAGTATTTATTTCACTTCCCGAGCCCCTGGAAGCATGAAAATCACTTTAAACATGCTAATTTTAGCTCTAACACTGATGATAAACGTACAAATGTGAACTGACGTTCAAAAATAAAACATTTGAAAACGGACCATTTTCCACATTTCTGAAGCATGACGTAATGGGGGGGTGTTATCTCTTTTGTCGAAAATCAGCCGTTTTTGCTTGAACATTAAATGCCTCCAAATGGTATTTAATTAACTTCCCGGGGTGAAGAAACCCTTTTTGAGAACTCAGAGTGAGTAAATTGGCCATTTTCATGCACTTTTAACCATTCCATAAATCTTGTGTTTAGGGCCCCTGGTAGCATGAAAATCACTTTAAACATGCTAATTTTAGCTCTAACACTGATGATCAACCTACAAATGTGAACTGACGTTCAAAAATAAAACATTTGAAAACGGACCATTTTCCACATTTCTGAAGCATGACGTAATGGGGGGGGGTGTTATCTCTTTTGTCAAAAATCAGCCGTTTTTGCTTGAACATTAAATTCCTCCAAATAGTATTTAATTCACTTCCCGAGCCCCTGGAAGCATGAAAATCACTTTAAACATGCTAATTTTAGCTCTAACACTGATGATCTACCTACAAATGTGAACTGACGTTCAAAAATAAAACATTTGAAAACGGACCATTTTCCACATTTCTGAAGCATGACGTAATGGGGTGGTGTTATCTCTTTTGTCGAAAATCAGCCGTTTTTGCTTGAACATTAAATGCCTCCAAATGGTATTTAATTAACTTCCCGGGGTGAAGAAACCCTTTTTGAGAACTCAGAGTGAGTAAATTGGCCATTTTCATGCACTTTTAACCATTCCATAAATCTTGTGTTTAGGGCCCCTGGAAGCATGAAAATCACTTTAAACATGCTAATTTTAGCTCTAACACTGATGATCAACCTACAAATGTGAACTGACGTTCAAAAATAACACATTTGAAAACGGACCATTTTCCACATTTCTGAAGCATGACGTAATGGGGGGGTGTTATCTCTTTTGTCAAAAATCAGCCGTTTTTGCTTGAACATTAAATGCCTCCAAATAGTATTTAATTCACTTCCCGAGCCCCTGGAAGCATGAAAATCACTTTAAACATGCTAATTTTAGCTCTAACACTGATGATCCACCTACAAATGTGAACTGACGTTCAAAAATAAAACATTTGAAAACGGATCATTTTCCACATTTCTGAAGCATGACGTAATGGGTGGTGTTATCTCTTTTGTCGAAAATCAGCCGTTTTTGCTTGAACATTAAATGCCTCCAAATGGTATTTAATTAACTTCCCGGGGTGAAGAAACCCTTTTTGAGAACTCAGAGTGAGTAAATTGGCCATTTTCATGCACTTTTAACCATTCCATAAATCTTGTGTTTAGGGCCCCTGGAAGCATGAAAATCACTTTAAACATGCTAATTTTAGCTCTAACACTGATGATCAACCTACAAATGTGAACTGACATTCAAAAATAAAACATTTGAAAACGGACCATTTTCCACATTTCTGAAGCATGACGTAATGGGGGGTGTTATCTCTTTTGTCAAAAATCAGCCGTTTTTGCTTGAACATTAAATGCCTCCAAATAGTATTTAATTCACTTCCCGAGCCCCTGGAAGCATGAAAATCACTTTAAACATGCTAGTTTTAGCTCTAACACTGATGATCCACCTACAAATGTGAACTGACGTTCAAAAATAAAACATTTGAAAACAGACCATTTTCCACATTTCTGAAGCATGACGTAATGGGGGGGTGTTATCTCTTTTGTCGAAAATCAGCCGTTTTTGCTTGAATATTAAATGCCTCCAAATGGTATTTAATTAACTTCCCGGGGTGAAGAAACCGTTTTTGAGAACTCAGAGTGAGTAAATTGGCCATTTTCATGCACTTTTAACTATTCCATAAATCTTGTGTTCAGGGCCCCTGGAAGCATGAAAATCACTTTAAACATGCTAATTTTAGCTCTAACACTGATGATCAACCTACAAATGTGAACTGACGTTCAAAAATAAAACATTTGAAAACTGACCATTTTCCACATTTCTGAAGCATGACGTAATGGGGGGGTGTTATCTCTTTTGTCGAAAATCAGCCGTTTTTGCTTGAACATTAAATGCCTCCAAATGGTATTTAATTAACTTCCCGGGGTGAAGAAACCCTTTTTGAGAACTCAGAGTGAGTAAATTGGCCATTTTCATGCACTTTTAACCATTCCATAAATCTTGTGTTTAGGGCCCCTGGAAGCATGAAAATCACTTTAAACATGCTAATTTTAGCTCTAACACTGATGATCAACCTACAAATGTGAACTGACGTTCAAAAATAAAACATTTGAAAATGGACCATTTTCCACGTTTCTGAAGCATGACGTAATGGGGGGGTGTTATCTCTTTTGTCAAAAATCAGCCGTTTTTGCTTGAACATTAAATGCCTCCAAATAGTATTTAATTCACTTCCCGAGCCCCTGGAAGCATGAAAATCACTTTAAACATGCTAATTTTAGCTCTAACACTGATGATCCACCTACAAATGTGAACTGACGTTCAAAAATAAAACATTTGAAAACGGATCATTTTCCACATTTCTGAAGCATGACGTAATGGGGGGGGGTGTTATCTCTTTTGTCGAAAATCACCCATTTTTGCTTGAACATTAAATGCCTCCAAATGGTATTTAATTAACTTCCCGGGGTGAAGAAACCCTTTTTGAGAACTCAGAGTGAGTAAATTGGCCATTTTCATGCACTTTTAACCATTCCATAAATCTTGTGTTTAGGGCCCCTCGAAGCATCAAAATCACTTTAAACATGCTAATTTTAGCTCTAACACTGATGATCAACCTACAAATGTGAACTGACATTCAAAAATAAAACATTTGAAAACGCACCATTTTCTACATTTCTGAAGCATGACGTAATGGGGGGGTGTTATCTCTTTTGTCAAAAATCAGCCGTTTTTGCTTGAACATTAAATGCCTCCAAATAGTATTTAATTCACTTCCCGAGCCCCTGGAAGCATGAAAATCACTTTAAACATGCTAATTTTAGCTCTAACACTGATGATAAACCTACAAATGTGAACTGACGTTCAAAAATAAAACATTTGAAAACGGACCATTTTCCACATTTCTGAAGCATGACGTAATGGGGGGGTGTTATCTCTTTTGTCGAAAATCAGCCGTTTTTGCTTGAACATTAAATGCCTCCAAATGGTATTTAATTAACTTCCCGGGGTGAAGAAACCCTTTTTGAGAACTCAGAGTGAGTAAATTGGCCATTTTCATGCACTTTTAACCATTCCATAAATCTTGTGTTTAGGGCCCCTGGAAGCATGAAAATCACTTTAAACATGCTAATTTTAGCTCTAACACTGATGATCAACCTACAAATGTGAACTGAAGTTCAAAAATAAAACATTTGAAAATGGACCATTTTCCACATTTCTGAAGCATGACGTAATGGGGGGGTGTTATCTCTTTTTTCAAAAATCAGCCGTTTTTGATTGAACATTAAATGCCTCCAAATAGTATTTAATTCACTTCCCGAGCCCCTGGAAGCATAAAAATCACTTTAAACATGCTAATTTTAGCTCTAACACTGATGATCCACCTACAAATGTGAACTGACGTTCAAAAATAAAACATTTAAAAACGGACCATTCTCCACATTTCTGAAGCATGATGTAATGGGGGGGTGTTATCTCTTTTGTCGAAAATCAGCCGTTTCTGCTTGAACATTAAATGCCTCCAAATGGTATTTAATTAACTTCCCGGGGTGAAGAAACCCTTTTTGAGAACTCAGAGTGAGTAAATTGGCGATTTTCATGCACTTTTAACCATTCCATAAATCTTGTGTTTAGGGCCCCTTGGAAGCATGAAAATCACTTTAAACATGCTAATTTTAGCTCTAACACTGATGATCAACCTACAAATGTGAACTGACGTTCAAAAATAAAACATTTGAAAACGGACCATTTTCCACATTTCTGAAGCATGACGTAATGGGGGGGTGTTATCTCTTTTGTCAAAAATCAGCCGTTTTTGCTTGAACATTAAATGCCTCCAAATAGTATTTAATTCACTTCCCGAGCCCCTGGAAGCATGAAAATCACTTTAAACATGCTAATTTTAGCTCTAACACTGATGATCCACCTACAAATGTGAACTGACGTTCAAAAATAAAACATTTGAAAACGGATCATTTTCCACATTTCTGAAGCATGACGTAATGGGGGGGGTGTTATCTCTTTTGTCGAAAATCAGCCATTTTTGCTTGAACATTAAATGCCTCCAAATGGTATTTAATTAACTTCCCGGGGTGAAGAAACCCTTTTTGAGAACTCAGAGTGAGTAAATTGGCCATTTTCATGCACTTTTAACCATTCCATAAATCTTGTGTTTAGGGCCCCTCGAAGCATCAAAATCACTTTAAACATGCTAATTTTAGCTCTAACACTGATGATGAACCTACAAATGTGAACTGACGTTCAAAAATAAAACATTTGAAAACGCACCATTTTCTACATTTCTGAAGCATGACGTAATGGGGGGGTGTTATCTCTTTTGTCAAAAATCAGCCGTTTTTGCTTGAACATTAAATGCCTCCAAATAGTATTTAATTCACTTCCCGAGCCCCTGGAAGCATGAAAATCACTTTAAACATGCTTATTTTAGCTCTAACACTGATGATTAACCTACAAATGTGAACTGACGTTCAAAAATAAAACATTTGAAAACGGACCATTTTCCACATTTCTGAAGCATGACGTAATGGGGGGGTGTTATCTCTTTTGTCAAAAATCAGCCGTTTTTGCCTGAACATTAAATGCCTCCAAATGGTATTTAATTAACTTCCCGGGGTGAAGAAACCCTTTTTGAGAACTCAGAGTGAGTAAATTGGCCATTTTCATGCACTTTTAACCATTCCATAAATCTTGTGTTTAGGGCCCCTGGAAGCATGAAAATCACTTTAAACATGCTAATTTTAGCTCTAACACTGATGATCCACCTACAAATGTGAACTGACGTTCAAAAATAAAACATTTGAAAACGGACCAGTCTCCACATTACTTAAGCATGATGTAATGGGGGGGTGTTATCTCTTTTGTCAAAAATCAGCTGTTTTTGCTTGAACATTAAATGCCTCCAAATGGTATTTAATTAACTTCCTGGGGTGAAGAAACCCTTTTTGAGAACTCAGAGTGAGTAAATTGGCCATTTTCATGCACTTTTAACCATTCCATAAATCTTGTGTTTAGGGCCCCTGGAAGCATGAAAATCACTTTAAACATGCTAATTTTAGCTCTAACACTGATGATCAACCTACAAATGTGAACTGACGTTCAAAAATAAAACATTTGAAAACGGACTATTTTCCACATTTCTGAAGCATGACGTAATGGGGGCGTGTTATCTCTTTTGTCAAAAATCAGCCGTTTTTGCTTGAACATTAAATGCCTCCAAATGGTATTTAATTAACTTCCCGGGGTGAAGAAACTCTTTTTGAGAACTCAGAGTGAGTAAATTGGCCATTTTCATGCACTTTTAACCATTCCATAAATCTTGTGTTTAGGGCCCCTGGAAGCATGAAAATCACTTTAAACATGCTAATTTTAGCTCTAACACTGATGATCAACCTACAAATGTGAACTGACGTTCAAAAATAAAACATTTGAAAACGGACCATTTTCCACATTTCTGAAGCATGACGTAATGGGGGGGTGTTATCTCTTTTGTCAAAAATCAGCCGTTTTTGCTTGAACATTAAATGCCTCCAAATAGTATTTAATTCACTTCCTGAGCCCCTGGAAGCATGAAAATCACTTTAAACATGCTAATTTTAGCTCTAACACTGATGATCCACCTACAAATGTGAACTGACGTTCGAAGATAAAACATTTGAAAACGGATCATTTTCCACATTTCTGAAGCATGACGTAATGGGCGGGGGTGTTATCTCTTTTGTCGAAAATCAGCCGTTTTTGCTTGAACATTAAATGCCTCCAAATGGTATTTAATTAAATTCCTGGGGTGAAGAAACCCTTTTTGAGAACTCAGAGTGAGTAAATTGGCCATTTTCATGCACTTTTAACCATTCCATAAATCTTGTGTTTAGGGCCCCTGGAAGCATGAAAATCACTTTAAACATGCTTATTTTAGCTCTAACACTGATGATCAACCTACAAATGTGAACTGACGTTCAAAAATAAAACATTTGAAAACGGACCATTTTCCACATTTCTGAAGCATGACGTAATGGGGGGGTGTTATCTCTTTTGTCAAAAATCAGCTGTTTTTGCTTGAACATTAAATGCCTCCAAATAGTATTTAATTCACTTCCCGAGCCCCTGGAAGCATGAAAATCACTTTAAACATGCTAATTTTAGCTCTAACACTGATGATAAACGAACAAATGTGAACTGACGTTCAAAAATAAAACATTTGAAAACGGACCATTTTCCACATTTCTGAAGCATGACGTAATGGGGGGGTGTTATCTCTTTTGTCGAAAATCAGCCGTTTTTGCTTGAACATTAAATGCCTCCAAATGGTATTTAATTAACTTCCCGGGGTGAAGAAACCCTTTTTGAGAACTCAGAGTGAGTAAATTGGCATTTTCATGCACTTTTAACCATTCCATAAATCTTGTGTTTAGGGCCCCTGGTAGCATGAAAATCACTTTAAACATGCTAATTTTAGCTCTAACACTGATGATCAACCTACAAATGTGAACTGACGTTCAAAAATAAAACATTTGAAAACGGACCATTTTCCACATTTCTGAAGCATGACGTAATGGGGGGGTGTTATCTCTTTTGTCAAAAATCAGCCGTTTTTGCTTGAACATTAAATTCCTCCAAATAGTATTTAATTCACTTCCCGAGCCCCTGGAAGCATGAAAATCACTTTAAACATGCTAATTTTAGCTCTAACACTGATGATCCACCTACAAATGTGAACTGACGTTCAAAAATAAAACATTTGAAAACGGACCATTTTCCACATTTCTGAAGCATGACGTAATGGGGGGGTGTTATCTCTTTTGTCGAAAATCAGCCGTTTTTGCTTGAACATTAAATGCCTCCAAATGGTATTTAATTAACTTCCGGGGTGAAGAAACTCTTTTTGAGAACTCAGAGTGAGTAAATTGCCCATTTTCATGCACTTTTAACCATTCCATGAATCTTGTGTTTAGGGCCCCTGGAAGCATGAAAATCACTTTAAACATGCTAATTTTAGCTCTAACACTGATGATCAACCTACAAATGTGAACTGAAGTTCAAAAATAAAACATTTGAAAACGGACCATTTTCCACATTTCTGAAGCATGACGTAATGGGGGGGTGTTATCTCTTTTGTCAAAAATCAGCCGTTTTTGATTGAACATTAAATGCCTCCAAATAGTATTTAATTCACTTCCCGAGCCCCTGGAAGCATAAAAATCACTTTAAACATGCTAATTTTAGCTCTAACACTGATGATCCACCTACAAATGTGAACTGACGTTCAAAAATAAAACATTTAAAAACGGACCATTCTCCACATTTCTGAAGCATGATGTAATGGGGGGGTGTTATCTCTTTTGTCGAAAATCAGCCGTTTATGCTTGAACATTAAATGCCTCCAAATGGTATTTAATTAACTTCCCGGGGTGAAGAAACCCTTTTTGAGAACTCAGAGTGAGTAAATTGGCCATTTTCATGCACTTTTAACCATTCCATAAATCTTGTGTTTAGGGCCCCTGGAAGCATGAAAATCACTTTAAACATGCTAATTTTAGCTCTAACACTGATGATCAACCTACAAATGTGAACTGACGTTCAAAAATAAAACATTTGAAAATGGACCATTTTCCACATTTCTGAAGCATGACGTAATGGGGGGGTGTTATCTCTTTTGTCAAAAATCAGCCGTTTTTGCTTGAACATTAAATGCCTCCAAATAGTATTTAATTCACTTCCCGAGCCCCTGGAAGCATGAAAATCACTTTAAACATGCTAATTTTAGCTCTAACACTGATGATCCACCTACAAATGTGAACTGACGTTCAAAAATAAAACATTTGAAAATGGATCATTTTCCACATTTCTGAAGCATGACGTAATGGGGGGGGTGTTATTTCTTTTGTCGAAAATCAGCCGTTTTTGCTTGAACATTAAATGCCTCCAAATGGTATTTAATTAACTTCCCGGGGTGAAGAAACCCTTTTTGAGAACTCAGAGTGAGTAAATTGGCCATTTTCATGCACTTTTAACCATTCCATAAATCTTGTGTTTAGGGCCCCTCGAAGCATCAAAATCACTTTAAACATGCTAATTTTAGCTCTAACACTGATGATCAACCTACAAATGTGAACTGACGTTCAAAAATAAAACATTTGAAAACGCACCATTTTCTACATTTCTGAAGCATGACGTAATGGGGGGGTGTTATCTCTTTTGTCAAAAATCAGCCGTTTTTGCTTGAACATTAAATGCCTCCAAATAGTATTTAATTCACTTCCCGAGCCCCTGGAAGCATGAAAATCACTTTAAACATGCTAATTTTAGCTCTAACACTGATGATAAACCTACAAATGTGAACTGACGTTCAAAAATAAAACATTTGAAAACGGACCATTTTCCACATTTCTGAAGCATGACGTAATGGGGGGGTGTTATCTCTTTTGTCGAAAATCAGCCGTTTTTGCTTGAACATTAAATGCCTCCAAATGGTATTTAATTAACTTCCCGGGGTGAAGAAACCCTTTTTGAGAACTCAGAGTGAGTAAATTGGCCATTTTCATGCACTTTTAACCATTCCATAAATCTTGTGTTTAGGGCCCCTGGTAGCATGAAAATCACTTTAAACATGCTAATTTTAGCTCTAACACTGATGATCAACCTACAAATGTGAACTGACGTTCAAAAATAAAACATTTGAAAACGGACCATTTTCCACATTTCTGAAGCATGACGTAATGGGGGGGTGTTATCTCTTTTGTCAAAAATCAGCCGTTTTTGCTTGAACATTAAATTCCTCCAAATAGTATTTAATTCACTTCCCGAGCCCCTGGAAGCATAAAAATCACTTTAAACATGCTAATTTTAGCTCTAACACTGATGATCCACCTACAAATGTGAACTGACGTTCAAAAATAATACATTTGAAAACGGATCATTTTCCACATTTCTGAAGCATGACGTAATGGGGGGGTATTATCTCTTTTGTCGAAAATCAGCCGTTTTTGCTTGAACATTAAATGCCTCCAAATGGTATTTAATTAACTTCCCGGGGTGAAGAAACCCTTTTTGAGAACTCAGAGTGAGTAAATTGGCCATTTTCATGCACTTTTAACCATTCCATAAATCTTGTGTTTAGGGCCCCTGGTAGCATGAAAATCACTTTAAACATGCTAATTTTAGCTCTAACACTGATGATCAACCTACAAATGTGAACTGACGTTCAAAAATAAAACATTTGAAAACGGACCATTTTCCACATTTCTGAAGCATGACGTAATGGGGGGGGGTGTTATCTCTTTTGTCAAAAATCAGCCGTTTTTGCTTGAACATTAAATTCCTCCAAATAGTATTTAATTCACTTCCCGAGCCCCTGGAAGCATGAAAATCACTTTAAACATGCTAATTTTAGCTCTAACACTGATGATCTACCTACAAATGTGAACTGACGTTCAAAAATAAAACATTTGAAAACGGACCATTTTCCACATTTCTGAAGCATGACGTAATGGGGTGGTGTTATCTCTTTTGTCGAAAATCAGCCGTTTTTGCTTGAACATTAAATGCCTCCAAATGGTATTTAATTAACTTCCCGGGGTGAAGAAACCCTTTTTGAGAACTCAGAGTGAGTAAATTGGCCATTTTCATGCACTTTTAACCATTCCATAAATCTTGTGTTTAGGGCCCCTGGAAGCATGAAAATCACTTTAAACATGCTAATTTTAGCTCTAACACTGATGATCAACCTACAAATGTGAACTGACGTTCAAAAATAACACATTTGAAAACGGACCATTTTCCACATTTCTGAAGCATGACGTAATGGGGGGGTGTTATCTCTTTTGTCAAAAATCAGCCGTTTTTGCTTGAACATTAAATGCCTCCAAATAGTATTTAATTCACTTCCCGAGCCCCTGGAAGCATGAAAATCACTTTAAACATGCTAATTTTAGCTCTAACACTGATGATCCACCTACAAATGTGAACTGACGTTCAAAAATAAAACATTTGAAAACGGATCATTTTCCACATTTCTGAAGCATGACGTAATGGGTGGTGTTATCTCTTTTGTCGAAAATCAGCCGTTTTTGCTTGAACATTAAATGCCTCCAAATGGTATTTAATTAACTTCCCGGGGTGAAGAAACCCTTTTTGAGAACTCAGAGTGAGTAAATTGGCCATTTTCATGCACTTTTAACCATTCCATAAATCTTGTGTTTAGGGCCCCTGGAAGCATGAAAATCACTTTAAACATGCTAATTTTAGCTCTAACACTGATGATCAACCTACAAATGTGAACTGACATTCAAAAATAAAACATTTGAAAACGGACCATTTTCCACATTTCTGAAGCATGACGTAATGGGGGGTGTTATCTCTTTTGTCAAAAATCAGCCGTTTTTGCTTGAACATTAAATGCCTCCAAATAGTATTTAATTCACTTTCCGAGCCCCTGGAAGCATGAAAATCACTTTAAACATGCTAGTTTTAGCTCTAACACTGATGATCCACCTACAAATGTGAACTGACGTTCAAAAATAAAACATTTGAAAACAGACCATTTTCCACATTTCTGAAGCATGACGTAATGGGGGGGTGTTATCTCTTTTGTCGAAAATCAGCCGTTTTTGCTTGAATATTAAATGCCTCCAAATGGTATTTAATTAACTTCCCGGGGTGAAGAAACCGTTTTTGAGAACTCAGAGTGAGTAAATTGGCCATTTTCATGCACTTTTAACTATTCCATAAATCTTGTGTTCAGGGCCCCTGGAAGCATGAAAATCACTTTAAACATGCTAATTTTAGCTCTAACACTGATGATCAACCTACAAATGTGAACTGACGTTCAAAAATAAAACATTTGAAAACTGACCATTTTCCACATTTCTGAAGCATGACGTAATGGGGGGGTGTTATCTCTTTTGTCGAAAATCAGCCGTTTTTGCTTGAACATTAAATGCCTCCAAATGGTATTTAATTAACTTCCCGGGGTGAAGAAACCCTTTTTGAGAACTCAGAGTGAGTAAATTGGCCATTTTCATGCACTTTTAACCATTCCATAAATCTTGTGTTTAGGGCCCCTGGAAGCATGAAAATCACTTTAAACATGCTAATTTTAGCTCTAACACTGATGATCAACCTACAAATGTGAACTGACGTTCAAAAATAAAACATTTGAAAATGGACCATTTTCCACGTTTCTGAAGCATGACGTAATGGGGGGGTGTTATCTCTTTTGTCAAAAATCAGCCGTTTTTGCTTGAACATTAAATGCCTCCAAATAGTATTTAATTCACTTCCCGAGCCCCTGGAAGCATGAAAATCACTTTAAACATGCTAATTTTAGCTCTAACACTGATGATCCACCTACAAATGTGAACTGACGTTCAAAAATAAAACATTTGAAAACGGATCATTTTCCACATTTCTGAAGCATGACGTAATGGGGGGGGTGTTATCTCTTTTGTCGAAAATCACCCATTTTTGCTTGAACATTAAATGCCTCCAAATGGTATTTAATTAACTTCCCGGGGTGAAGAAACCCTTTTTGAGAACTCAGAGTGAGTAAATTGGCCATTTTCATGCACTTTTAACCATTCCATAAATCTTGTGTTTAGGGCCCCTCGAAGCATCAAAATCACTTTAAACATGCTAATTTTAGCTCTAACACTGATGATCAACCTACAAATGTGAACTGACATTCAAAAATAAAACATTTGAAAACGCACCATTTTCTACATTTCTGAAGCATGACGTAATGGGGGGGTGTTATCTCTTTTGTCAAAAATCAGCCGTTTTTGCTTGAACATTAAATGCCTCCAAATAGTATTTAATTCACTTCCCGAGCCCCTGGAAGCATGAAAATCACTTTAAACATGCTAATTTTAGCTCTAACACTGATGATAAACCTACAAATGTGAACTGACGTTCAAAAATAAAACATTTGAAAACGGACCATTTTCCACATTTCTGAAGCATGACGTAATGGGGGGGTGTTATCTCTTTTGTCGAAAATCAGCCGTTTTTGCTTGAACATTAAATGCCTCCAAATGGTATTTAATTAACTTCCCGGGGTGAAGAAACCCTTTTTGAGAACTCAGAGTGAGTAAATTGGCCATTTTCATGCACTTTTAACCATTCCATAAATCTTGTGTTTAGGGCCCCTGGAAGCATGAAAATCACTTTAAACATGCTAATTTTAGCTCTAACACTGATGATCAACCTACAAATGTGAACTGAAGTTCAAAAATAAAACATTTGAAAATGGACCATTTTCCACATTTCTGAAGCATGACGTAATGGGGGGGTGTTATCTCTTTTTTCAAAAATCAGCCGTTTTTGATTGAACATTAAATGCCTCCAAATAGTATTTAATTCACTTCCCGAGCCCCTGGAAGCATAAAAATCACTTTAAACATGCTAATTTTAGCTCTAACACTGATGATCCACCTACAAATGTGAACTGACGTTCAAAAATAAAACATTTAAAAACGGACCATTCTCCACATTTCTGAAGCATGATGTAATGGGGGGGTGTTATCTCTTTTGTCGAAAATCAGCCGTTTCTGCTTGAACATTAAATGCCTCCAAATGGTATTTAATTAACTTCCCGGGGTGAAGAAACCCTTTTTGAGAACTCAGAGTGAGTAAATTGGCGATTTTCATGCACTTTTAACCATTCCATAAATCTTGTGTTCAGGGCCCCTGGAAGCATGAAAATCACTTTAAACATGCTAATTTTAGCTCTAACACTGATGATAAACGTACAAATGTGAACTGACGTTCAAAAATAAAACATTTGAAAACGGACCATTTTCCACATTTCTGAAGCATGACGTAATGGGGGGGTGTTATCTCTTTTGTCGAAAATCAGCCGTTTTTGCTTGAACATTAAATGCCTCCAAATGGTATTTAATTAACTTCCCGGGGTGAAGAAACCCTTTTTGAGAACTCAGAGTGAGTAAATTGGCCATTTTCATGCACTTTTAACCATTCCATAAATCTTGTGTTTAGGGCCCCTGGAAGCATGAAAATCACTTTAAACATGCTAATTTTAGCTCTAACACTGATGATCAACCTACAAATGTGAACTGACGTTCAAAAATAAAACATTTGAAAACGGACCATTTTCCACATTTCTGAAGCATGACGTAATGGGGGGGTGTTATCTCTTTTGTCAAAAATCAGCCGTTTTTGCTTGAACATTAAATGCCTCCAAATAGTATTTAATTCACTTCCCGAGCCCCTGGAAGCATGAAAATCACTTTAAACATGCTAATTTTAGCTCTAACACTGATGATCCACCTACAAATGTGAACTGACGTTCAAAAATAAAACATTTAAAAACGGACCATTCTCCACATTTCTAAAGCATGACGTAATGGGGGGGTGTTATCTCTTTTGTCGAAAATCAGCAGTTTTTGCTTGAACATTAAATGCCTCCAAATGGTATTTAATTAACTTCCCGGGGTGAAGAAACCCTTTTTGAGAACTCAGAGTGAGTAAATTGGCCATTTTCATGCACTTTTAACCATTCCATAAATCTTGTGTTTAGGGCCCCTGGAAGCATGAAAATCACTTTAAACATGCTAATTTTAGCTCTAACACTGATGATCAACCTACAAATGTGAACTGACGTTCAAAAATAAAACATTTGAAAATGGACCATTTTCCACATTTCTGAAGCATGACGTAATGGGGGGGTGTTATCTCTTTTGTCAAAAATCAGCCGTTTTTGCTTGAACATTAAATGCCTCCAAATAGTATTTAATTCACTTCCCGAGCCCCTGGAAGCATGAAAATCACTTTAAACATGCTAATTTTAGCTCTAACACTGATGATCCACCTACAAATGTGAACTGACGTTCAAAAATAAAACATTTGAAAACGGATCATTTTCCACATTTCTGAAGCATGACGTAATGGGGGGGGTGTTATCTCTTTTGTCGAAAATTAGCCGTTTTTGCTTGAACATTAAATGCCTCCAAATGGTATTTAATTAACTTCCTGGGGTGAAGAAACCCTTTTTGAGAACTCAGAGTGAGTAAATTGGCCATTTTCATGCACTTTTAACCATTCCATAAATCTTGTGTTTAGGGCCCCTGGAAGCATGAAAATCAATTTAAACATGCAAATTTTAGCTCTAACACTGATGATCAACCTACAAATGTGAACTGACGTTCAAAAATAAAACATTTGAAAACGGACCATTTTCCACATTTCTGAAGCATGACGTAATGGGGGGGTGTTATCTCTTTTGTCAAAAATCAGCTGTTTTTGCTTGAACATTAAATGCCTCCAAATAGTATTTAATTCACTTCCCGAGCCCCTGGAAGCATGAAAATCACTTTAAACATGCTAATTTTAGCTCTAACACTGATGATAAACGTACAAATGTGAACTGACGTTCAAAAATAAAACATTTGAAAACGGACCATTTTCCATATTTCTGAAGCATGACGTAATGGGGGGGTGTTATCTCTTTTGTCGAAAATCAGCCGTTTTTGCTTGAACATTAAATGCCTCCAAATGGTATTTAATTAACTTCCCGGGGTGAAGAAACCCTTTTTGAGAACTCAGAGTGAGTAAATTGGCCATTTTCATGCACTTTTAACCATTCCATAAATCTTGTGTTTAGGGCCCCTGGTAGCATGAAAATCACTTTAAACATGCTAATTTTAGCTCTAACACTGATGATCAACCTACAAATGTGAACTGACGTTCAAAAATAAAACATTTGAAAACGGACCATTTTCCACATTTCTGAAGCATGACGTAATGGGGGGGGGTGTTATCTCTTTCGTCAAAAATCAGCCGTTTTTGCTTGAACATTAAATTCCTCCAAATAGTATTTAATTCACTTCCCAAGCCCCTGGAAGCATGAAAATCACTTTAAACATGCTAATTTTAGCTCTAACACTGATGATCAACCTACAAATGTGAACTGACGTTCAAAAATAAAACATTTGAAAACGGACCATTTTCCACATTTCTGAATTATGACGTAATGGGGGGTGTTATCTCTTTTGTCAAAAATCAGTCGTTTTTGCTTGAACATTAAATGCCTCCAAATAGTATTTAATTCACTTCCCGAGCCCCTGGAAGCATGAAAATCACTTTAAACATGCTAGTTTTAGCTCTAACACTTATGATCCACCTACAAATGTGAACTGACGTTCAAAAATAAAACATTTGAAAACGGACCATTTTCCACATTTCTGAAGCATGACGTAATGGGGGGTGTTATCTCTTTTGTCGAAAATCAGCCGTTTTTGCTTGAATATTAAATGCCTCCAAATGGTATTTAATTAACTTCCCGGGGCGAAGAAACCTTTTTTGAGAACTCAGAGTGAGTAAATTGGCCATTTTCATGCACTTTAAACCTTTCCATAAATCTTGTGTTTAGGGCCCCTGGAAGCATGAAAATCAATTTAAACATGCAAATTTTAGCTCTAACACTGATGATCAACCTACAAATGTGAACTGACGTTCAAAAATAAAACATTTGAAAACGGACCATTTTCCACATTTCTGAAGCATGACGTAATGGGGGGGTGTTATCTCTTTTGTCAAAAATCAGCTGTTTTTGCTTGAACATTAAATGCCTCCAAATAGTATTTAATTCACTTCCCGAGCCCCTGGAAGCATGAAAATCACTTTAAACATGCTAATTTTAGCTCTAACACTGATGATAAACGTACAAATGTGAACTGACGTTCAAAAATAAAACATTTGAAAACGGACCATTTTCCATATTTCTGAAGCATGACGTAATGGGGGGGTGTTATCTCTTTTGTCGAAAATCAGCCGTTTTTGCTTGAACATTAAATGCCTCCAAATGGTATTTAATTAACTTCCCGGGGTGAAGAAACCCTTTTTGAGAACTCAGAGTGAGTAAATTGGCCATTTTCATGCACTTTTAACCATTCCATAAATCTTGTGTTTAGGGCCCCTGGTAGCATGAAAATCACTTTAAACATGCTAATTTTAGCTCTAACACTGATGATCAACCTACAAATGTGAACTGACGTTCAAAAATAAAACATTTGAAAACGGACCATTTTCCACATTTCTGAAGCATGACGTAATGGGGGGGGGTGTTATCTCTTTCGTCAAAAATCAGCCGTTTTTGCTTGAACATTAAATTCCTCCAAATAGTATTTAATTCACTTCCCAAGCCCCTGGAAGCATGAAAATCACTTTAAACATGCTAATTTTAGCTCTAACACTGATGATCAACCTACAAATGTGAACTGACGTTCAAAAATAAAACATTTGAAAACGGACCATTTTCCACATTTCTGAATTATGACGTAATGGGGGGTGTTATCTCTTTTGTCAAAAATCAGTCGTTTTTGCTTGAACATTAAATGCCTCCAAATAGTATTTAATTCACTTCCCGAGCCCCTGGAAGCATGAAAATCACTTTAAACATGCTAGTTTTAGCTCTAACACTTATGATCCACCTACAAATGTGAACTGACGTTCAAAAATAAAACATTTGAAAACGGACCATTTTCCACATTTCTGAAGCATGACGTAATGGGGGGTGTTATCTCTTTTGTCGAAAATCAGCCGTTTTTGCTTGAATATTAAATGCCTCCAAATGGTATTTAATTAACTTCCCGGGGCGAAGAAACCTTTTTTGAGAACTCAGAGTGAGTAAATTGGCCATTTTCATGCACTTTAAACCTTTCCATAAATCTTGTGTTTAGGGCCCCTGGAAGCATGAAAATCACTTTAAACATGCTAATTTTAGCTCTAACACTGATGATCAACCTACAAATGTGAACTGACGTTCAAAAATAAAACATTTGAAAACGGACCATTTTCCACATTTCTGAAGCATGACGTAATGGGGGGTGTTATCTCTTTTGTTGAAAATCAGCCGTTTTTGCTTGAATATTAAATGCCTCCAAATGGTATTTAATTAACTTCCCGGGGTGAAGAAACCCTTTTTGAGAACTCAGAGTGAGTAAATTGGCCATTTTCATGCACTTTTAACCATTCCATAAATCTTGTGTTTAGGGCCCCTGGTAGCATGAAAATCACTTTAAACATGCTAATTTTAGCTCTAGCACTGATGATCAACCTACAAATGTGAACTGACGTTCAAAAATAAAACATTTGAAAACGGACCATTTTCCACATTTCTGAAGCATGACGTAATGGGGGGGGGGGTGTTATCTCTTTTGTCAAAAATCAGCCGTTTTTGCTTGAACATTAAATTCCTCCAAATAGTATTTAATTCACTTCCCAAGCCCCTGGAAGCATGAAAATCACTTTAAACATGCTAATTTTAGCTCTAACACTGATGATCCACCTACAAATGTGAACTGACGTTCAAAAATAAAACATTTGAAAACGGATCATTTTCCACATTTCTGAAGCATGACGTAATGGGGGGGGTGTTATCTCTTTTGTCGAAAATCAGCCGTTTTTGCTTGAACATTAAATGCCTCCAAATAGTATTTAATTCACTTCCCGAGCCCCTGGAAGCATGAAAATCACTTTAAACATGCTAATTTTAGCTCTAACACTGATGATCCACCTACAAATGTGAACTGACGTTCAAAAATAAAACATTTGAAAACGGATCATTTTCCACATTTCTGAAGCATGACGTAATGGGGGGGTGTTATCTCTTTTGTCGAAAATCAGCCGTTTTTGCTTGAACATTAAATGCCTCCAAATGGTATTTAATTAACTTCCCGGGGTGAAGAAACCCTTTTTGAGAACTCAGAGTGAGTAAATTGGCCATTTTCATGCACTTTTAACCATTCCATAAATCTTGTGTTTAGGGCCCCTGGAAGCATGAAAATCACTTTAAACATGCTAATTTTAGCTCTAACACTGATGATCAACCTACAAATGTGAACTGACGTTCAAAAATAAAACATTTGAAAATGGACCATTTTCCACATTTCTGAAGCATGACGTAATGGGGGGGTGTTATCTCTTTTGTCAAAAATCAGCCGTTTTTGCTTGAACATTAAATGCCTCCAAATAGTATTTAATTCACTTCCCGAGCCCCTGGAAGCATGAAAATCACTTTAAACATGCTAATTTTAGCTCTAACACTGATGATCCACCTACAAATGTGAACTGACGTTCAAAAATAAAACATTTGAAAACGGATCATTTTCCACATTTCTGAAGCATGACGTAATGGGGGGGTGTTATCTCTTTTGTCGAAAATCAGCCGTTTTTGCTTGAACATTAAATGCCTCCAAATGGTATTTAATTAACTTCCCGGGGTGAAGAAACCCTTTTTGAGAACTCAGAGTGAGTAAATTGGCCATTTTCATGCACTTTTAACCATTCCATAAATCTTGTGTTTAGGGCCCCTGGTAGCATGAAAATCACTTTAAACATGCTAATTTTAGCTCTAACACTGATGATCAACCTACAAATGTGAACTGACGTTCAAAAATAAAACATTTGAAAACGGACCATTTTCCACATTTCTGAAGCATGACGTAATGGGGGGGGGTGTTATCTCTTTTGTCAAAAATCAGCCGTTTTTGCTTGAACATTAAATTCCTCCAAATAGTATTTAATTCACTTCCCAAGCCCCTGGAAGCATGAAAATCACTTTAAACATGCTAATTTTAGCTCTAACACTGATGATCAACCTACAAATGTGAACTGACGTTCAAAAATAAAACATTTGAAAACGGACCATTTTCCACATTTCTGAAGCATGACGTAATGGGGGGGTGTTATCTCTTTTGTCAAAAATCAGCCGTTTTTGATTGAACATAAATGCCTCCAAATAGTATTTATTTCACTTCCCGAGCCCCTGGAAGCATGAAAATCACTTTAAACATGCTAATTTTAGCTCTAACACTGATGATCCACCTACAAATGTGAACTGACGTTCATAAATAAAACATTTGAAAACGGATCATTTTCCACATTTCTGAAGCATGACGTAATGGGGGGGTGTTATCTCTTTTGTCGAAAATCAGCCGTTTTTGCTTGAACATTAAATGCCTCCAAATAGTATTTAATTAACTTCCCGGGGTGAAGAAACTCTTTTTGAGAACTCAGAGTGAGTAAATTGGCCATTTTCATGCACTGTTAACCATTCCATAAATCTTGTGTTTAGGGCCCCTGGAAGCATGAAAATCACTTTAAACATGCAAATTTTAGCTCTAACACTGATGATCAACCTACAAATGTGAACTGACGTTCAAAAATAAAACATTTGAAAACGGACCATTTTCCACATTTCTGAAGCATGACGTAATGGGGGGGTGTTATCTCTTTTGTCAAAAATCAGCCGTTTTTGATTGAACATAAATGCCTCCAAATAGTATTTATTTCACTTCCCGAGCCCCTGGAAGCATGAAAATCACTTTAAACATGCTAATTTTAGCTCTAACACTGATGATAAACGTACAAATGTGAACTGACGTTCAAAAATAAAACATTTGAAAACGGACCATTTTCCACATTTCTGAAGCATGACGTAATGGGGGGGTGTTATCTCTTTTGTCGAAAATCAGCCGTTTTTGCTTGAACATTAAATGCCTCCAAATGGTATTTAATTAACTTCCCGGGGTGAAGAAACCCTTTTTGAGAACTCAGAGTGAGTAAATTGGCCATTTTCATGCACTTTTAACCATTCCATAAATCTTGTGTTTAGGGCCCCTGGTAGCATGAAAATCACTTTAAACATGCTAATTTTAGCTCTAACACTGATGATCAACCTACAAATGTGAACTGACGTTCAAAAATAAAACATTTGAAAACGGACCATTTTCCACATTTCTGAAGCATGACGTAATGGGGGGGGGTGTTATCTCTTTTGTCAAAAATCAGCCGTTTTTGCTTGAACATTAAATTCCTCCAAATAGTATTTAATTCACTTCCCGAGCCCCTGGAAGCATGAAAATCACTTTAAACATGCTAATTTTAGCTCTAACACTGATGATCTACCTACAAATGTGAACTGACGTTCAAAAATAAAACATTTGAAAACGGACCATTTTCCACATTTCTGAAGCATGACGTAATGGGGTGGTGTTATCTCTTTTGTCGAAAATCAGCCGTTTTTGCTTGAACATTAAATTCCTCCAAATAGTATTTAATTCACTTCCCGAGCCCCTGGAAGCATGAAGATCACTTTAAACATGCTAATTTTAGCTCTAACACTGATGATCAACCTACAAATGTGAACTGACGTTCAAAAATAAAACATTTGAAAACGGACCATTTTCCACATTTCTGAAGCATGACGTAATGGGGGGGTGTTATCTCTTTTGTCGAAAATCAGCCGTTTTTGCTTGAACATTAAATGCCTCCAAATGGTATTTAATTAACTTCCCGGGGTGAAGAAACCCTTTTTGAGAACTCAGAGTGAGTAAATTGGCCATTTTCATGCACTTTTAACCATTCCATAAATCTTGTGTTTAGGGCCCCTGGAAGCATGAAAATCACTTTAAACATGCTAATTTTAGCTCTAACACTGATGATCAACCTACAAATGTGAACTGACATTCAAAAATAAAACATTTGAAAACGGACCATTTTCCACATTTCTGAAGCATGACGTTATGGAGGGTGTTATCTCTTTTGTCAAAAATCAGCCGTTTTTGCTTGAACATTAAATGCCTCCAAATAGTATTTAATTCACTTCCCGAGCCCCTGGAAGCATGAAAATCACTTTAAACATGCTAATTTTAGCTCTAACACTGATGATCAACCTACAAATGTGAACTGACGTTCAAAAATAAAACATTTGAAAACGGACCATTTTCCACATTTCTGAATTATGACGTAATGGGGGGGTGTTATCTCTTTTGTCAAAAATCAGCCGTTTTTGCTTGAACATTAAATGCCTCCAAATAGTATTTAATTCACTTCCCGAGCCCCTGGAAGCATGAAAATCACTTTAAACATGCTAGTTTTAGCTCTAACACTGATGATCCACCTACAAATGTGAACTGACGTTCAAAAATAAAACATTTGAAAACGGACCATTTTCCACATTTCTGAAGCATGACGTAATGGGGGGGTGTTATCTCTTTTGTCGAAAATCAGCCGTTTTTGCTTGAATATTAAATGCCTCCAAATGGTATTTAATTAACTTCCCGGGGTGAAGAAACCGTTTTTGAGAACTCAGAGTGAGTAAATCGGCCATTTTCATGCACTTTTAACTATTCCATAAATCTTGTGTTCAGGGCCCCTGGAAGCATGAAAATCACTTTAAACATGCTAATTTTAGCTCTAACACTGATGATCAACCTACAAATATGAACTGACGTTCAAAAATAAAACATTTGAAAACGGACCATTTTCCACATTTCTGAAGCATGACGTAATGGGGGGGTGTTATCTCTTTTGTCGAAAATCAGCCGTTTTTGCTTGAACATTAAATGCCTCCAAATGGTATTTAATTAACTTCCCGGGGTGAAGAAACCCTTTTTGAGAACTCAGAGTGAGTAAATTGGCCATTTTCATGCACTTTTAACCATTCCATAAATCTTGTGTTTAGGGCCCCTAGAAGCACGAAAATCACTTTAAACATGCTAATTTTAGCTCTAACACTGATGATCAACCTACAAATGTGAACTGACGTTCAAAAATAAAACATTTGAAAACGGACCATTTTCCACATTTCTGAAGCATGACGTAATGGGGGGGGGTGTTATCTCTTTTGTCAAAAATCAGCCGTTTTTGCTTGAACATTAAATTCCTCCAAATAGTATTTAATTCACTTCCCAAGCCCCTGGAAGCATGAAAATCACTTTAAACATGCTAATTTTAGCTCTAACACTGATGATCAACCTACAAATGTGAACTGACGTTCAAAAATAAAACATTTGAAAACGGACCATTTTCCACATTTCTGAAGCATGACGTAATGGGGGGGTGTTATCTCTTTTGTCAAAAATCAGCCGTTTTTGATTGAACATAAATGCCTCCAAATAGTATTTATTTCACTTCCCGAGCCCCTGGAAGCATGAAAATCACTTTAAACATGCTAATTTTAGCTCTAACACTGATGATCCACCTACAAATGTGAACTGACGTTCATAAATAAAACATTTGAAAACGGATCATTTTCCACATTTCTGAAGCATGACGTAATGGGGGGGGTGTTATCTCTTTTGTCGAAAATCAGCCGTTTTTGCTTGAACATTAAATGCCTCCAAATAGTATTTAATTAACTTCCCGGGGTGAAGAAACTCTTTTTGAGAACTCAGAGTGAGTAAATTGGCCATTTTCATGCACTGTTAACCATTCCATAAATCTTGTGTTTAGGGCCCCTGGAAGCATGAAAATCACTTTAAACATGCAAATTTTAGCTCTAACACTGATGATCAACCTACAAATGTGAACTGACGTTCAAAAATAAAACATTTGAAAACGGACCATTTTCCACATTTCTGAAGCATGACGTAATGGGGGGGTGTTATCTCTTTTGTCAAAAATCAGCCGTTTTTGATTGAACATAAATGCCTCCAAATAGTATTTATTTCACTTCCCGAGCCCCTGGAAGCATGAAAATCACTTTAAACATGCTAATTTTAGCTCTAACACTGATGATAAACGTACAAATGTGAACTGACGTTCAAAAATAAAACATTTGAAAACGGACCATTTTCCACATTTCTGAAGCATGACGTAATGGGGGGGTGTTATCTCTTTTGTCGAAAATCAGCCGTTTTTGCTTGAACATTAAATGCCTCCAAATGGTATTTAATTAACTTCCCGGGGTGAAGAAACCCTTTTTGAGAACTCAGAGTGAGTAAATTGGCCATTTTCATGCACTTTTAACCATTCCATAAATCTTGTGTTTAGGGCCCCTGGTAGCATGAAAATCACTTTAAACATGCTAATTTTAGCTCTAACACTGATGATCAACCTACAAATGTGAACTGACGTTCAAAAATAAAACATTTGAAAACGGACCATTTTCCACATTTCTGAAGCATGACGTAATGGGGGGGGGTGTTATCTCTTTTGTCAAAAATCAGCCGTTTTTGCTTGAACATTAAATTCCTCCAAATAGTATTTAATTCACTTCCCGAGCCCCTGGAAGCATGAAAATCACTTTAAACATGCTAATTTTAGCTCTAACACTGATGATCTACCTACAAATGTGAACTGACGTTCAAAAATAAAACATTTGAAAACGGACCATTTTCCACATTTCTGAAGCATGACGTAATGGGGTGGTGTTATCTCTTTTGTCGAAAATCAGCCGTTTTTGCTTGAACATTAAATGCCTCCAAATGGTATTTAATTAACTTCCCGGGGTGAAGAAACCCTTTTTGAGAACTCAGAGTGAGTAAATTGGCCATTTTCATGCACTTTTAACCATTCCATAAATCTTGTGTTTAGGGCCCCTGGAAGCATGAAAATCACTTTAAACATGCTAATTTTAGCTCTAACACTGATGATCAACCTACAAATGTGAACTGACGTTCAAAAATAACACATTTGAAAACGGACCATTTTCCACATTTCTGAAGCATGACGTAATGGGGGGGTGTTATCTCTTTTGTCAAAAATCAGCCGTTTTTGCTTGAACATTAAATGCCTCCAAATAGTATTTAATTCACTTCCCGAGCCCCTGGAAGCATGAAAATCACTTTAAACATGCTAATTTTAGCTCTAACACTGATGATCCACCTACAAATGTGAACTGACGTTCAAAAATAAAACATTTGAAAACGGATCATTTTCCACATTTCTGAAGCATGACGTAATGGGTGGTGTTATCTCTTTTGTCGAAAATCAGCCGTTTTTGCTTGAACATTAAATGCCTCCAAATGGTATTTAATTAACTTCCCGGGGTGAAGAAACCCTTTTTGAGAACTCAGAGTGAGTAAATTGGCCATTTTCATGCACTTTTAACCATTCCATAAATCTTGTGTTTAGGGCCCCTGGAAGCATGAAAATCACTTTAAACATGCTAATTTTAGCTCTAACACTGATGATCAACCTACAAATGTGAACTGACATTCAAAAATAAAACATTTGAAAACGGACCATTTTCCACATTTCTGAAGCATGACGTAATGGGGGGTGTTATCTCTTTTGTCAAAAATCAGCCGTTTTTGCTTGAACATTAAATGCCTCCAAATAGTATTTAATTCACTTCCCGAGCCCCTGGAAGCATGAAAATCACTTTAAACATGCTAGTTTTAGCTCTAACACTGATGATCCACCTACAAATGTGAACTGACGTTCAAAAATAAAACATTTGAAAACAGACCATTTTCCACATTTCTGAAGCATGACGTAATGGGGGGGTGTTATCTCTTTTGTCGAAAATCAGCCGTTTTTGCTTGAATATTAAATGCCTCCAAATGGTATTTAATTAACTTCCCGGGGTGAAGAAACCGTTTTTGAGAACTCAGAGTGAGTAAATTGGCCATTTTCATGCACTTTTAACTATTCCATAAATCTTGTGTTCAGGGCCCCTGGAAGCATGAAAATCACTTTAAACATGCTAATTTTAGCTCTAACACTGATGATCAACCTACAAATGTGAACTGACGTTCAAAAATAAAACATTTGAAAACTGACCATTTTCCACATTTCTGAAGCATGACGTAATGGGGGGGTGTTATCTCTTTTGTCGAAAATCAGCCGTTTTTGCTTGAACATTAAATGCCTCCAAATGGTATTTAATTAACTTCCCGGGGTGAAGAAACCCTTTTTGAGAACTCAGAGTGAGTAAATTGGCCATTTTCATGCACTTTTAACCATTCCATAAATCTTGTGTTTAGGGCCCCTGGAAGCATGAAAATCACTTTAAACATGCTAATTTTAGCTCTAACACTGATGATCAACCTACAAATGTGAACTGACGTTCAAAAATAAAACATTTGAAAATGGACCATTTTCCACGTTTCTGAAGCATGACGTAATGGGGGGGTGTTATCTCTTTTGTCAAAAATCAGCCGTTTTTGCTTGAACATTAAATGCCTCCAAATAGTATTTAATTCACTTCCCGAGCCCCTGGAAGCATGAAAATCACTTTAAACATGCTAATTTTAGCTCTAACACTGATGATCCACCTACAAATGTGAACTGACGTTCAAAAATAAAACATTTGAAAACGGATCATTTTCCACATTTCTGAAGCATGACGTAATGGGGGGGGGTGTTATCTCTTTTGTCGAAAATCACCCATTTTTGCTTGAACATTAAATGCCTCCAAATGGTATTTAATTAACTTCCCGGGGTGAAGAAACCCTTTTTGAGAACTCAGAGTGAGTAAATTGGCCATTTTCATGCACTTTTAACCATTCCATAAATCTTGTGTTTAGGGCCCCTCGAAGCATCAAAATCACTTTAAACATGCTAATTTTAGCTCTAACACTGATGATCAACCTACAAATGTGAACTGACATTCAAAAATAAAACATTTGAAAACGCACCATTTTCTACATTTCTGAAGCATGACGTAATGGGGGGGTGTTATCTCTTTTGTCAAAAATCAGCCGTTTTTGCTTGAACATTAAATGCCTCCAAATAGTATTTAATTCACTTCCCGAGCCCCTGGAAGCATGAAAATCACTTTAAACATGCTAATTTTAGCTCTAACACTGATGATAAACCTACAAATGTGAACTGACGTTCAAAAATAAAACATTTGAAAACGGACCATTTTCCACATTTCTGAAGCATGACGTAATGGGGGGGTGTTATCTCTTTTGTCGAAAATCAGCCGTTTTTGCTTGAACATTAAATGCCTCGAAATGGTATTTAATTAACTTCCCGGGGTGAAGAAACCCTTTTTGAGAACTCAGAGTGAGTAAATTGGCCATTTTCATGCACTTTTAACCATTCCATAAATCTTGTGTTTAGGGCCCCTGGAAGCATGAAAATCACTTTAAACATGCTAATTTTAGCTCTAACACTGATGATCAACCTACAAATGTGAACTGAAGTTCAAAAATAAAACATTTGAAAATGGACCATTTTCCACATTTCTGAAGCATGACGTAATGGGGGGGTGTTATCTCTTTTTTCAAAAATCAGCCGTTTTTGATTGAACATTAAATGCCTCCAAATAGTATTTAATTCACTTCCCGAGCCCCTGGAAGCATAAAAATCACTTTAAACATGCTAATTTTAGCTCTAACACTGATGATCCACCTACAAATGTGAACTGACGTTCAAAAATAAAACATTTAAAAACGGACCATTCTCCACATTTCTGAAGCATGATGTAATGGGGGGGTGTTATCTCTTTTGTCGAAAATCAGCCGTTTCTGCTTGAACATTAAATGCCTCCAAATGGTATTTAATTAACTTCCCGGGGTGAAGAAACCCTTTTTGAGAACTCAGAGTGAGTAAATTGGCGATTTTCATGCACTTTTAACCATTCCATAAATCTTGTGTTTAGGGCCCCTTGGAAGCATGAAAATCACTTTAAACATGCTAATTTTAGCTCTAACACTGATGATCAACCTACAAATGTGAACTGACGTTCAAAAATAAAACATTTGAAAACGGACCATTTTCCACATTTCTGAAGCATGACGTAATGGGGGGGTGTTATCTCTTTTGTCAAAAATCAGCCGTTTTTGCTTGAACATTAAATGCCTCCAAATAGTATTTAATTCACTTCCCGAGCCCCTGGAAGCATGAAAATCACTTTAAACATGCTAATTTTAGCTCTAACACTGATGATCCACCTACAAATGTGAACTGACGTTCAAAAATAAAACATTTGAAAACGGATCATTTTCCACATTTCTGAAGCATGACGTAATGGGGGGGGTGTTATCTCTTTTGTCGAAAATCAGCCATTTTTGCTTGAACATTAAATGCCTCCAAATGGTATTTAATTAACTTCCCGGGGTGAAGAAACCCTTTTTGAGAACTCAGAGTGAGTAAATTGGCCATTTTCATGCACTTTTAACCATTCCATAAATCTTGTGTTTAGGGCCCCTCGAAGCATCAAAATCACTTTAAACATGCTAATTTTAGCTCTAACACTGATGATGAACCTACAAATGTGAACTGACGTTCAAAAATAAAACATTTGAAAACGCACCATTTTCTACATTTCTGAAGCATGACGTAATGGGGGGGTGTTATCTCTTTTGTCAAAAATCAGCCGTTTTTGCTTGAACATTAAATGCCTCCAAATAGTATTTAATTCACTTCCCGAGCCCCTGGAAGCATGAAAATCACTTTAAACATGCTTATTTTAGCTCTAACACTGATGATTAACCTACAAATGTGAACTGACGTTCAAAAATAAAACATTTGAAAACGGACCATTTTCCACATTTCTGAAGCATGACGTAATGGGGGGGTGTTATCTCTTTTGTCAAAAATCAGCCGTTTTTGCCTGAACATTAAATGCCTCCAAATGGTATTTAATTAACTTCCCGGGGTGAAGAAACCCTTTTTGAGAACTCAGAGTGAGTAAATTGGCCATTTTCATGCACTTTTAACCATTCCATAAATCTTGTGTTTAGGGCCCCTGGAAGCATGAAAATCACTTTAAACATGCTAATTTTAGCTCTAACACTGATGATCCACCTACAAATGTGAACTGACGTTCAAAAATAAAACATTTGAAAACGGACCAGTCTCCACATTACTTAAGCATGATGTAATGGGGGGGTGTTATCTCTTTTGTCAAAAATCAGCTGTTTTTGCTTGAACATTAAATGCCTCCAAATGGTATTTAATTAACTTCCTGGGGTGAAGAAACCCTTTTTGAGAACTCAGAGTGAGTAAATTGGCCATTTTCATGCACTTTTAACCATTCCATAAATCTTGTGTTTAGGGCCCCTGGAAGCATGAAAATCACTTTAAACATGCTAATTTTAGCTCTAACACTGATGATCAACCTACAAATGTGAACTGACGTTCAAAAATAAAACATTTGAAAACGGACTATTTTCCACATTTCTGAAGCATGACGTAATGGGGGCGTGTTATCTCTTTTGTCAAAAATCAGCCGTTTTTGCTTGAACATTAAATGCCTCCAAATGGTATTTAATTAACTTCCCGGGGTGAAGAAACTCTTTTTGAGAACTCAGAGTGAGTAAATTGGCCATTTTCATGCACTTTTAACCATTCCATAAATCTTGTGTTTAGGGCCCCTGGAAGCATGAAAATCACTTTAAACATGCTAATTTTAGCTCTAACACTGATGATCAACCTACAAATGTGAACTGACGTTCAAAAATAAAACATTTGAAAACGGACCATTTTCCACATTTCTGAAGCATGACGTAATGGGGGGGTGTTATCTCTTTTGTCAAAAATCAGCCGTTTTTGCTTGAACATTAAATGCCTCCAAATAGTATTTAATTCACTTCCTGAGCCCCTGGAAGCATGAAAATCACTTTAAACATGCTAATTTTAGCTCTAACACTGATGATCCACCTACAAATGTGAACTGACGTTCGAAGATAAAACATTTGAAAACGGATCATTTTCCACATTTCTGAAGCATGACGTAATGGGCGGGGGTGTTATCTCTTTTGTCGAAAATCAGCCGTTTTTGCTTGAACATTAAATGCCTCCAAATGGTATTTAATTAAATTCCTGGGGTGAAGAAACCCTTTTTGAGAACTCAGAGTGAGTAAATTGGCCATTTTCATGCACTTTTAACCATTCCATAAATCTTGTGTTTAGGGCCCCTGGAAGCATGAAAATCACTTTAAACATGCTTATTTTAGCTCTAACACTGATGATCAACCTACAAATGTGAACTGACGTTCAAAAATAAAACATTTGAAAACGGACCATTTTCCACATTTCTGAAGCATGACGTAATGGGGGGGTGTTATCTCTTTTGTCAAAAATCAGCTGTTTTTGCTTGAACATTAAATGCCTCCAAATAGTATTTAATTCACTTCCCGAGCCCCTGGAAGCATGAAAATCACTTTAAACATGCTAATTTTAGCTCTAACACTGATGATAAACGAACAAATGTGAACTGACGTTCAAAAATAAAACATTTGAAAACGGACCATTTTCCACATTTCTGAAGCATGACGTAATGGGGGGGTGTTATCTCTTTTGTCGAAAATCAGCCGTTTTTGCTTGAACATTAAATGCCTCCAAATGGTATTTAATTAACTTCCCGGGGTGAAGAAACCCTTTTTGAGAACTCAGAGTGAGTAAATTGGCATTTTCATGCACTTTTAACCATTCCATAAATCTTGTGTTTAGGGCCCCTGGTAGCATGAAAATCACTTTAAACATGCTAATTTTAGCTCTAACACTGATGATCAACCTACAAATGTGAACTGACGTTCAAAAATAAAACATTTGAAAACGGACCATTTTCCACATTTCTGAAGCATGACGTAATGGGGGGGTGTTATCTCTTTTGTCAAAAATCAGCCGTTTTTGCTTGAACATTAAATTCCTCCAAATAGTATTTAATTCACTTCCCGAGCCCCTGGAAGCATGAAAATCACTTTAAACATGCTAATTTTAGCTCTAACACTGATGATCCACCTACAAATGTGAACTGACGTTCAAAAATAAAACATTTGAAAACGGACCATTTTCCACATTTCTGAAGCATGACGTAATGGGGGGGTGTTATCTCTTTTGTCGAAAATCAGCCGTTTTTGCTTGAACATTAAATGCCTCCAAATGGTATTTAATTAACTTCCGGGGTGAAGAAACTCTTTTTGAGAACTCAGAGTGAGTAAATTGCCCATTTTCATGCACTTTTAACCATTCCATGAATCTTGTGTTTAGGGCCCCTGGAAGCATGAAAATCACTTTAAACATGCTAATTTTAGCTCTAACACTGATGATCAACCTACAAATGTGAACTGAAGTTCAAAAATAAAACATTTGAAAACGGACCATTTTCCACATTTCTGAAGCATGACGTAATGGGGGGGTGTTATCTCTTTTGTCAAAAATCAGCCGTTTTTGATTGAACATTAAATGCCTCCAAATAGTATTTAATTCACTTCCCGAGCCCCTGGAAGCATAAAAATCACTTTAAACATGCTAATTTTAGCTCTAACACTGATGATCCACCTACAAATGTGAACTGACGTTCAAAAATAAAACATTTAAAAACGGACCATTCTCCACATTTCTGAAGCATGATGTAATGGGGGGGTGTTATCTCTTTTGTCGAAAATCAGCCGTTTATGCTTGAACATTAAATGCCTCCAAATGGTATTTAATTAACTTCCCGGGGTGAAGAAACCCTTTTTGAGAACTCAGAGTGAGTAAATTGGCCATTTTCATGCACTTTTAACCATTCCATAAATCTTGTGTTTAGGGCCCCTGGAAGCATGAAAATCACTTTAAACATGCTAATTTTAGCTCTAACACTGATGATCAACCTACAAATGTGAACTGACGTTCAAAAATAAAACATTTGAAAATGGACCATTTTCCACATTTCTGAAGCATGACGTAATGGGGGGGTGTTATCTCTTTTGTCAAAAATCAGCCGTTTTTGCTTGAACATTAAATGCCTCCAAATAGTATTTAATTCACTTCCCGAGCCCCTGGAAGCATGAAAATCACTTTAAACATGCTAATTTTAGCTCTAACACTGATGATCCACCTACAAATGTGAACTGACGTTCAAAAATAAAACATTTGAAAATGGATCATTTTCCACATTTCTGAAGCATGACGTAATGGGGGGGGTGTTATTTCTTTTGTCGAAAATCAGCCGTTTTTGCTTGAACATTAAATGCCTCCAAATGGTATTTAATTAACTTCCCGGGGTGAAGAAACCCTTTTTGAGAACTCAGAGTGAGTAAATTGGCCATTTTCATGCACTTTTAACCATTCCATAAATCTTGTGTTTAGGGCCCCTCGAAGCATCAAAATCACTTTAAACATGCTAATTTTAGCTCTAACACTGATGATCAACCTACAAATGTGAACTGACGTTCAAAAATAAAACATTTGAAAACGCACCATTTTCTACATTTCTGAAGCATGACGTAATGGGGGGGTGTTATCTCTTTTGTCAAAAATCAGCCGTTTTTGCTTGAACATTAAATGCCTCCAAATAGTATTTAATTCACTTCCCGAGCCCCTGGAAGCATGAAAATCACTTTAAACATGCTAATTTTAGCTCTAACACTGATGATAAACCTACAAATGTGAACTGACGTTCAAAAATAAAACATTTGAAAACGGACCATTTTCCACATTTCTGAAGCATGACGTAATGGGGGGGTGTTATCTCTTTTGTCGAAAATCAGCCGTTTTTGCTTGAACATTAAATGCCTCCAAATGGTATTTAATTAACTTCCCGGGGTGAAGAAACCCTTTTTGAGAACTCAGAGTGAGTAAATTGGCCATTTTCATGCACTTTTAACCATTCCATAAATCTTGTGTTTAGGGCCCCTGGTAGCATGAAAATCACTTTAAACATGCTAATTTTAGCTCTAACACTGATGATCAACCTACAAATGTGAACTGACGTTCAAAAATAAAACATTTGAAAACGGACCATTTTCCACATTTCTGAAGCATGACGTAATGGGGGGGTGTTATCTCTTTTGTCAAAAATCAGCCGTTTTTGCTTGAACATTAAATTCCTCCAAATAGTATTTAATTCACTTCCCGAGCCCCTGGAAGCATAAAAATCACTTTAAACATGCTAATTTTAGCTCTAACACTGATGATCCACCTACAAATGTGAACTGACGTTCAAAAATAATACATTTGAAAACGGATCATTTTCCACATTTCTGAAGCATGACGTAATGGGGGGGTATTATCTCTTTTGTCGAAAATCAGCCGTTTTTGCTTGAACATTAAATGCCTCCAAATGGTATTTAATTAACTTCCCGGGGTGAAGAAACCCTTTTTGAGAACTCAGAGTGAGTAAATTGGCCATTTTCATGCACTTTTAACCATTCCATAAATCTTGTGTTTAGGGCCCCTGGTAGCATGAAAATCACTTTAAACATGCTAATTTTAGCTCTAACACTGATGATCAACCTACAAATGTGAACTGACGTTCAAAAATAAAACATTTGAAAACGGACCATTTTCCACATTTCTGAAGCATGACGTAATGGGGGGGGGTGTTATCTCTTTTGTCAAAAATCAGCCGTTTTTGCTTGAACATTAAATTCCTCCAAATAGTATTTAATTCACTTCCCGAGCCCCTGGAAGCATGAAAATCACTTTAAACATGCTAATTTTAGCTCTAACACTGATGATCTACCTACAAATGTGAACTGACGTTCAAAAATAAAACATTTGAAAACGGACCATTTTCCACATTTCTGAAGCATGACGTAATGGGGTGGTGTTATCTCTTTTGTCGAAAATCAGCCGTTTTTGCTTGAACATTAAATGCCTCCAAATGGTATTTAATTAACTTCCCGGGGTGAAGAAACCCTTTTTGAGAACTCAGAGTGAGTAAATTGGCCATTTTCATGCACTTTTAACCATTCCATAAATCTTGTGTTTAGGGCCCCTGGAAGCATGAAAATCACTTTAAACATGCTAATTTTAGCTCTAACACTGATGATCAACCTACAAATGTGAACTGACGTTCAAAAATAACACATTTGAAAACGGACCATTTTCCACATTTCTGAAGCATGACGTAATGGGGGGGTGTTATCTCTTTTGTCAAAAATCAGCCGTTTTTGCTTGAACATTAAATGCCTCCAAATAGTATTTAATTCACTTCCCGAGCCCCTGGAAGCATGAAAATCACTTTAAACATGCTAATTTTAGCTCTAACACTGATGATCCACCTACAAATGTGAACTGACGTTCAAAAATAAAACATTTGAAAACGGATCATTTTCCACATTTCTGAAGCATGACGTAATGGGTGGTGTTATCTCTTTTGTCGAAAATCAGCCGTTTTTGCTTGAACATTAAATGCCTCCAAATGGTATTTAATTAACTTCCCGGGGTGAAGAAACCCTTTTTGAGAACTCAGAGTGAGTAAATTGGCCATTTTCATGCACTTTTAACCATTCCATAAATCTTGTGTTTAGGGCCCCTGGAAGCATGAAAATCACTTTAAACATGCTAATTTTAGCTCTAACACTGATGATCAACCTACAAATGTGAACTGACATTCAAAAATAAAACATTTGAAAACGGACCATTTTCCACATTTCTGAAGCATGACGTAATGGGGGGTGTTATCTCTTTTGTCAAAAATCAGCCGTTTTTGCTTGAACATTAAATGCCTCCAAATAGTATTTAATTCACTTCCCGAGCCCCTGGAAGCATGAAAATCACTTTAAACATGCTAGTTTTAGCTCTAACACTGATGATCCACCTACAAATGTGAACTGACGTTCAAAAATAAAACATTTGAAAACAGACCATTTTCCACATTTCTGAAGCATGACGTAATGGGGGGGTGTTATCTCTTTTGTCGAAAATCAGCCGTTTTTGCTTGAATATTAAATGCCTCCAAATGGTATTTAATTAACTTCCCGGGGTGAAGAAACCGTTTTTGAGAACTCAGAGTGAGTAAATTGGCCATTTTCATGCACTTTTAACTATTCCATAAATCTTGTGTTCAGGGCCCCTGGAAGCATGAAAATCACTTTAAACATGCTAATTTTAGCTCTAACACTGATGATCAACCTACAAATGTGAACTGACGTTCAAAAATAAAACATTTGAAAACTGACCATTTTCCACATTTCTGAAGCATGACGTAATGGGGGGGTGTTATCTCTTTTGTCGAAAATCAGCCGTTTTTGCTTGAACATTAAATGCCTCCAAATGGTATTTAATTAACTTCCCGGGGTGAAGAAACCCTTTTTGAGAACTCAGAGTGAGTAAATTGGCCATTTTCATGCACTTTTAACCATTCCATAAATCTTGTGTTTAGGGCCCCTGGAAGCATGAAAATCACTTTAAACATGCTAATTTTAGCTCTAACACTGATGATCAACCTACAAATGTGAACTGACGTTCAAAAATAAAACATTTGAAAATGGACCATTTTCCACGTTTCTGAAGCATGACGTAATGGGGGGGTGTTATCTCTTTTGTCAAAAATCAGCCGTTTTTGCTTGAACATTAAATGCCTCCAAATAGTATTTAATTCACTTCCCGAGCCCCTGGAAGCATGAAAATCACTTTAAACATGCTAATTTTAGCTCTAACACTGATGATCCACCTACAAATGTGAACTGACGTTCAAAAATAAAACATTTGAAAACGGATCATTTTCCACATTTCTGAAGCATGACGTAATGGGGGGGGTGTTATCTCTTTTGTCGAAAATCACCCATTTTTGCTTGAACATTAAATGCCTCCAAATGGTATTTAATTAACTTCCCGGGGTGAAGAAACCCTTTTTGAGAACTCAGAGTGAGTAAATTGGCCATTTTCATGCACTTTTAACCATTCCATAAATCTTGTGTTTAGGGCCCCTCGAAGCATCAAAATCACTTTAAACATGCTAATTTTAGCTCTAACACTGATGATCAACCTACAAATGTGAACTGACATTCAAAAATAAAACATTTGAAAACGCACCATTTTCTACATTTCTGAAGCATGACGTAATGGGGGGGTGTTATCTCTTTTGTCAAAAATCAGCCGTTTTTGCTTGAACATTAAATGCCTCCAAATAGTATTTAATTCACTTCCCGAGCCCCTGGAAGCATGAAAATCACTTTAAACATGCTAATTTTAGCTCTAACACTGATGATAAACCTACAAATGTGAACTGACGTTCAAAAATAAAACATTTGAAAACGGACCATTTTCCACATTTCTGAAGCATGACGTAATGGGGGGGTGTTATCTCTTTTGTCGAAAATCAGCCGTTTTTGCTTGAACATTAAATGCCTCCAAATGGTATTTAATTAACTTCCCGGGGTGAAGAAACCCTTTTTTGAGAACTCAGAGTGAGTAAATTGGCCATTTTCATGCACTTTTAACCATTCCATAAATCTTGTGTTTAGGGCCCCTGGAAGCATGAAAATCACTTTAAACATGCTAATTTTAGCTCTAACACTGATGATCAACCTACAAATGTGAACTGAAGTTCAAAATAAAACATTTGAAAATGGACCATTTTCCACATTTCTGAAGCATGACGTAATGGGGGGGTGTTATCTCTTTTTTCAAAAATCAGCCGTTTTTGATTGAACATTAAATGCCTCCAAATAGTATTTAATTCACTTCCCGAGCCCCTGGAAGCATAAAAATCACTTTAAACATGCTAATTTTAGCTCTAACACTGATGATCCACCTACAAATGTGAACTGACGTTCAAAAATAAAACATTTAAAAACGGACCATTCTCCACATTTCTGAAGCATGATGTAATGGGGGGGTGTTATCTCTTTTGTCGAAAATCAGCCGTTTCTGCTTGAACATTAAATGCCTCCAAATGGTATTTAATTAACTTCCCGGGGTGAAGAAACCCTTTTTGAGAACTCAGAGTGAGTAAATTGGCGATTTTCATGCACTTTTAACCATTCCATAAATCTTGTGTTTAGGGCCCCTGGAAGCATGAAAATCACTTTAAACATGCTAATTTTAGCTCTAACACTGATGATCAACCTACAAATGTGAACTGACGTTCAAAAATAAAACATTTGAAAACGGACCATTTTCCACATTTCTGAAGAATGACGTAATGGGGGGGTGTTATCTCTTTTGTCAAAAATCAGCCGTTTTTGCTTGAACATTAAATGCCTCCAAATAGTATTTAATTCACTTCCCGAGCCCCTGGAAGCATGAAAATCACTTTAAACATGCTAATTTTAGCTCTAACACTGATGATCCACCTACAAATGTGAACTGACGTTCAAAAATAAAACATTTGAAAACGGATCATTTTCCACATTTCTGAAGCATGACGTAATGGGGGGGGTGTTATCTCTTTTGTCGAAAATCAGCCATTTTTGCTTGAACATTAAATGCCTCCAAATGGTATTTAATTAACTTCCCGGGGTGAAGAAACCCTTTTTGAGAACTCAGAGTGAGTAAATTGGCCATTTTCATGCACTTTTAACCATTCCATAAATCTTGTGTTTAGGGCCCCTCGAAGCATCAAAATCACTTTAAACATGCTAATTTTAGCTCTAACACTGATGATGAACCTACAAATGTGAACTGACGTTCAAAAATAAAACATTTGAAAACGCACCATTTTCTACATTTCTGAAGCATGACGTAATGGGGGGGTGTTATCTCTTTTGTCAAAAATCAGCCGTTTTTGCTTGAACATTAAATGCCTCCAAATAGTATTTAATTCACTTCCCGAGCCCCTGGAAGCATGAAAATCACTTTAAACATGCTTATTTTAGCTCTAACACTGATGATTAACCTACAAATGTGAACTGACGTTCAAAAATAAAACATTTGAAAACGGACCATTTTCCACATTTCTGAAGCATGACGTAATGGGGGCGTGTTATCTCTTTTGTCAAAAATCAGCCGTTTTTGCTTGAACATTAAATGCCTCCAAATGGTATTTAATTAACTTCCCGGGGTGAAGAAACCCTTTTTGAGAACTCAGAGTGAGTAAATTGGCCATTTTCATGCACTTTTAACCATTCCATAAATCTTGTGTTTAGGGCCCCTGGAAGCATGAAAATCACTTTAAACATGCTAATTTTAGCTCTAACACTGATGATCCACCTACAAATGTGAACTGACGTTCAAAAATAAAACATTTGAAAACGGACCAGTCTCCACATTACTTAAGCATGATGTAATGGGGGGGTGTTATCTCTTTTGTCAAAAATCAGCCGTTTTTGCTTGAACATTAAATGCCTCCAAATGGTATTTAATTAACTTCCTGGGGTGAAGAAACCCTTTTTGAGAACTCAGAGTGAGTAAATTGGCCATTTTCATGCACTTTTAACCATTCCATAAATCTTGTGTTTAGGGCCCCTGGAAGCATGAAAATCACTTTAAACATGCTAATTTTAGCTCTAACACTGATGATCAACCTACAAATGTGAACTGACGTTCAAAAATAAAACATTTGAAAACGGACTATTTTCCACATTTCTGAAGCATGACGTAATGGGGGCGTGTTATCTCTTTTGTCAAAAATCAGCCGTTTTTGCTTGAACATTAAATGCCTCCAAATGGTATTTAATTAACTTCCCGGGGTGAAGAAACTCTTTTTGAGAACTCAGAGTGAGTAAATTGGCCATTTTCATGCACTTTTAACCATTCCATAAATCTTGTGTTTAGGGCCCCTGGAAGCATGAAAATCACTTTAAACATGCTAATTTTAGCTCTAACACTGATGATCAACCTACAAATGTGAACTGACATTCAAAAATAAAACATTTGAAAACGGACCATTTTCCACATTTCTGAAGCATGACGTAATGGGGGGGTGTTATCTCTTTTGTCAAAAATCAGCCGTTTTTGCTTGAACATTAAATGCCTCCAAATAGTATTTAATTCACTTCCCGAGCCCCTGGAAGCATGAAAATCACTTTAAACATGCTAATTTTAGCTCTAACACTGATGATCCACCTACAAATGTGAACTGACGTTCAAAAATAAAACATTTGAAAACGGATCATTTTCCACATTTCTGAAGCATGACGTAATGGGTGGTGTTATCTCTTTTGTCGAAAATCAGCCGTTTTTGCTTGAACATTAAATGCCTCCAAATGGTATTTAATTAACTTCCCGGGGTGAAGAAACCCTTTTTGAGAACTCAGAGTGAGTAAATTGGCCATTTTCATGCACTTTTAACCATTCCATAAATCTTGTGTTTAGGGCCCCTGGAAGCATGAAAATCACTTTAAACATGCTAATTTTAGCTCTAACACTGATGATCAACCTACAAATGTGAACTGACATTCAAAAATAAAACATTTGAAAACGGACCATTTTCCACATTTCTGAAGCATGACGTAATGGGGGGTGTTATCTCTTTTGTCAAAAATCAGCCGTTTTTGCTTGAACATTAAATGCCTCCAAATAGTATTTAATTCACTTCCCGAGCCCCTGGAAGCATGAAAATCACTTTAAACATGCTAGTTTTAGCTCTAACACTGATGATCCACCTACAAATGTGAACTGACGTTCAAAAATAAAACATTTGAAAACAGACCATTTTCCACATTTCTGAAGCATGACGTAATGGGGGGGTGTTATCTCTTTTGTCGAAAATCAGCCGTTTTTGCTTGAATATTAAATGCCTCCAAATGGTATTTAATTAACTTCCCGGGGTGAAGAAACCGTTTTTGAGAACTCAGAGTGAGTAAATTGGCCATTTTCATGCACTTTTAACTATTCCATAAATCTTGTGTTCAGGGCCCCTGGAAGCATGAAAATCACTTTAAACATGCTAATTTTAGCTCTAACACTGATGATCAACCTACAAATGTGAACTGACGTTCAAAAATAAAACATTTGAAAACTGACCATTTTCCACATTTCTGAAGCATGACGTAATGGGGGGGTGTTATCTCTTTTGTCGAAAATCAGCCGTTTTTGCTTGAACATTAAATGCCTCCAAATGGTATTTAATTAACTTCCCGGGGTGAAGAAACCCTTTTTGAGAACTCAGAGTGAGTAAATTGGCCATTTTCATGCACTTTTAACCATTCCATAAATCTTGTGTTTAGGGCCCCTGGAAGCATGAAAATCACTTTAAACATGCTAATTTTAGCTCTAACACTGATGATCAACCTACAAATGTGAACTGACGTTCAAAAATAAAACATTTGAAAATGGACCATTTTCCACGTTTCTGAAGCATGACGTAATGGGGGGGTGTTATCTCTTTTGTCAAAAATCAGCCGTTTTTGCTTGAACATTAAATGCCTCCAAATAGTATTTAATTCACTTCCCGAGCCCCTGGAAGCATGAAAATCACTTTAAACATGCTAATTTTAGCTCTAACACTGATGATCCACCTACAAATGTGAACTGACGTTCAAAAATAAAACATTTGAAAACGGATCATTTTCCACATTTCTGAAGCATGACGTAATGGGGGGGGTGTTATCTCTTTTGTCGAAAATCACCCATTTTTGCTTGAACATTAAATGCCTCCAAATGGTATTTAATTAACTTCCCGGGGTGAAGAAACCCTTTTTGAGAACTCAGAGTGAGTAAATTGGCCATTTTCATGCACTTTTAACCATTCCATAAATCTTGTGTTTAGGGCCCCTCGAAGCATCAAAATCACTTTAAACATGCTAATTTTAGCTCTAACACTGATGATCAACCTACAAATGTGAACTGACATTCAAAAATAAAACATTTGAAAACGCACCATTTTCTACATTTCTGAAGCATGACGTAATGGGGGGGTGTTATCTCTTTTGTCAAAAATCAGCCGTTTTTGCTTGAACATTAAATGCCTCCAAATAGTATTTAATTCACTTCCCGAGCCCCTGGAAGCATGAAAATCACTTTAAACATGCTAATTTTAGCTCTAACACTGATGATAAACCTACAAATGTGAACTGACGTTCAAAAATAAAACATTTGAAAACGGACCATTTTCCACATTTCTGAAGCATGACGTAATGGGGGGGTGTTATCTCTTTTGTCGAAAATCAGCCGTTTTTGCTTGAACATTAAATGCCTCCAAATGGTATTTAATTAACTTCCCGGGGTGAAGAAACCCTTTTTGAGAACTCAGAGTGAGTAAATTGGCCATTTTCATGCACTTTTAACCATTCCATAAATCTTGTGTTTAGGGCCCCTGGAAGCATGAAAATCACTTTAAACATGCTAATTTTAGCTCTAACACTGATGATCAACCTACAAATGTGAACTGAAGTTCAAAAATAAAACATTTGAAAATGGACCATTTTCCACATTTCTGAAGCATGACGTAATGGGGGGGTGTTATCTCTTTTTTCAAAAATCAGCCGTTTTTGATTGAACATTAAATGCCTCCAAATAGTATTTAATTCACTTCCCGAGCCCCTGGAAGCATAAAAATCACTTTAAACATGCTAATTTTAGCTCTAACACTGATGATCCACCTACAAATGTGAACTGACGTTCAAAAATAAAACATTTAAAAACGGACCATTCTCCACATTTCTGAAGCATGATGTAATGGGGGGGTGTTATCTCTTTTGTCGAAAATCAGCCGTTTCTGCTTGAACATTAAATGCCTCCAAATGGTATTTAATTAACTTCCCGGGGTGAAGAAACCCTTTTTGAGAACTCAGAGTGAGTAAATTGGCGATTTTCATGCACTTTTAACCATTCCATAAATCTTGTGTTTAGGGCCCCTGGAAGCATGAAAATCACTTTAAACATGCTAATTTTAGCTCTAACACTGATGATCAACCTACAAATGTGAACTGACGTTCAAAAATAAAACATTTGAAAACGGACCATTTTCCACATTTCTGAAGCATGACGTAATGGGGGGGTGTTATCTCTTTTGTCAAAAATCAGCCGTTTTTGCTTGAACATTAAATGCCTCCAAATAGTATTTAATTCACTTCCCGAGCCCCTGGAAGCATGAAAATCACTTTAAACATGCTAATTTTAGCTCTAACACTGATGATCCACCTACAAATGTGAACTGACGTTCAAAAATAAAACATTTGAAAACGGATCATTTTCCACATTTCTGAAGCATGACGTAATGGGGGGGGTGTTATCTCTTTTGTCGAAAATCAGCCATTTTTGCTTGAACATTAAATGCCTCCAAATGGTATTTAATTAACTTCCCGGGGTGAAGAAACCCTTTTTGAGAACTCAGAGTGAGTAAATTGGCCATTTTCATGCACTTTTAACCATTCCATAAATCTTGTGTTTAGGGCCCCTCGAAGCATCAAAATCACTTTAAACATGCTAATTTTAGCTCTAACACTGATGATGAACCTACAAATGTGAACTGACGTTCAAAAATAAAACATTTGAAAACGCACCATTTTCTACATTTCTGAAGCATGACGTAATGGGGGGGTGTTATCTCTTTTGTCAAAAATCAGCCGTTTTTGCTTGAACATTAAATGCCTCCAAATAGTATTTAATTCACTTCCCGAGCCCCTGGAAGCATGAAAATCACTTTAAACATGCTTATTTTAGCTCTAACACTGATGATTAACCTACAAATGTGAACTGACGTTCAAAAATAAAACATTTGAAAACGGACCATTTTCCACATTTCTGAAGCATGACGTAATGGGGGGGTGTTATCTCTTTTGTCAAAAATCAGCCGTTTTTGCCTGAACATTAAATGCCTCCAAATGGTATTTAATTAACTTCCCGGGGTGAAGAAACCCTTTTTGAGAACTCAGAGTGAGTAAATTGGCCATTTTCATGCACTTTTAACCATTCCATAAATCTTGTGTTTAGGGCCCCTGGAAGCATGAAAATCACTTTAAACATGCTAATTTTAGCTCTAACACTGATGATCCACCTACAAATGTGAACTGACGTTCAAAAATAAAACATTTGAAAACGGACCAGTCTCCACATTACTTAAGCATGATGTAATGGGGGGGTGTTATCTCTTTTGTCAAAAATCAGCCGTTTTTGCTTGAACATTAAATGCCTCCAAATGGTATTTAATTAACTTCCTGGGGTGAAGAAACCCTTTTTGAGAACTCAGAGTGAGTAAATTGGCCATTTTCATGCACTTTTAACCATTCCATAAATCTTGTGTTTAGGGCCCCTGGAAGCATGAAAATCACTTTAAACATGCTAATTTTAGCTCTAACACTGATGATCAACCTACAAATGTGAACTGACGTTCAAAAATAAAACATTTGAAAACGGACTATTTTCCACATTTCTGAAGCATGACGTAATGGGGGCGTGTTATCTCTTTTGTCAAAAATCAGCCGTTTTTGCTTGAACATTAAATGCCTCCAAATGGTATTTAATTAACTTCCCGGGGTGAAGAAACTCTTTTTGAGAACTCAGAGTGAGTAAATTGGCCATTTTCATGCACTTTTAACCATTCCATAAATCTTGTGTTTAGGGCCCCTGGAAGCATGAAAATCACTTTAAACATGCTAATTTTAGCTCTAACACTGATGATCAACCTACAAATGTGAACTGACGTTCAAAAATAAAACATTTGAAAACGGACCATTTTCCACATTTCTGAAGCATGACGTAATGGGGGGGTGTTATCTCTTTTGTCAAAAATCAGCCGTTTTTGCTTGAACATTAAATGCCTCCAAATAGTATTTAATTCACTTCCTGAGCCCCTGGAAGCATGAAAATCACTTTAAACATGCTAATTTTAGCTCTAACACTGATGATCCACCTACAAATGTGAACTGACGTTCGAAGATAAAACATTTGAAAACGGATCATTTTCCACATTTCTGAAGCATGACGTAATGGGCGGGGGTGTTATCTCTTTTGTCGAAAATCAGCCGTTTTTGCTTGAACATTAAATGCCTCCAAATGGTATTTAATTAAATTCCTGGGGTGAAGAAACCCTTTTTGAGAACTCAGAGTGAGTAAATTGGCCATTTTCATGCACTTTTAACCATTCCATAAATCTTGTGTTTAGGGCCCCTGGAAGCATGAAAATCACTTTAAACATGCTTATTTTAGCTCTAACACTGATGATCAACCTACAAATGTGAACTGACGTTCAAAAATAAAACATTTGAAAACGGACCATTTTCCACATTTCTGAAGCATGACGTAATGGGGGGGTGTTATCTCTTTTGTCAAAAATCAGCTGTTTTTGCTTGAACATTAAATGCCTCCAAATAGTATTTAATTCACTTCCCGAGCCCCTGGAAGCATGAAAATCACTTTAAACATGCTAATTTTAGCTCTAACACTGATGATAAACGAACAAATGTGAACTGACGTTCAAAAATAAAACATTTGAAAACGGACCATTTTCCACATTTCTGAAGCATGACGTAATGGGGGGGTGTTATCTCTTTTGTCGAAAATCAGCCGTTTTTGCTTGAACATTAAATGCCTCCAAATGGTATTTAATTAACTTCCCGGGGTGAAGAAACCCTTTTTGAGAACTCAGAGTGAGTAAATTGGCATTTTCATGCACTTTTAACCATTCCATAAATCTTGTGTTTAGGGCCCCTGGTAGCATGAAAATCACTTTAAACATGCTAATTTTAGCTCTAACACTGATGATCAACCTACAAATGTGAACTGACGTTCAAAAATAAAACATTTGAAAACGGACCATTTTCCACATTTCTGAAGCATGACGTAATGGGGGGGTGTTATCTCTTTTGTCAAAAATCAGCCGTTTTTGCTTGAACATTAAATTCCTCCAAATAGTATTTAATTCACTTCCCGAGCCCCTGGAAGCATGAAAATCACTTTAAACATGCTAATTTTAGCTCTAACACTGATGATCCACCTACAAATGTGAACTGACGTTCAAAAATAAAACATTTGAAAACGGACCATTTTCCACATTTCTGAAGCATGACGTAATGGGGGGGTGTTATCTCTTTTGTCGAAAATCAGCCGTTTTTGCTTGAACATTAAATGCCTCCAAATGGTATTTAATTAACTTCCGGGGTGAAGAAACTCTTTTTGAGAACTCAGAGTGAGTAAATTGCCCATTTTCATGCACTTTTAACCATTCCATGAATCTTGTGTTTAGGGCCCCTGGAAGCATGAAAATCACTTTAAACATGCTAATTTTAGCTCTAACACTGATGATCAACCTACAAATGTGAACTGAAGTTCAAAAATAAAACATTTGAAAACGGACCATTTTCCACATTTCTGAAGCATGACGTAATGGGGGGGTGTTATCTCTTTTGTCAAAAATCAGCCGTTTTTGATTGAACATTAAATGCCTCCAAATAGTATTTAATTCACTTCCCGAGCCCCTGGAAGCATAAAAATCACTTTAAACATGCTAATTTTAGCTCTAACACTGATGATCCACCTACAAATGTGAACTGACGTTCAAAAATAAAACATTTAAAAACGGACCATTCTCCACATTTCTGAAGCATGATGTAATGGGGGGGTGTTATCTCTTTTGTCGAAAATCAGCCGTTTATGCTTGAACATTAAATGCCTCCAAATGGTATTTAATTAACTTCCCGGGGTGAAGAAACCCTTTTTGAGAACTCAGAGTGAGTAAATTGGCCATTTTCATGCACTTTTAACCATTCCATAAATCTTGTGTTTAGGGCCCCTGGAAGCATGAAAATCACTTTAAACATGCTAATTTTAGCTCTAACACTGATGATCAACCTACAAATGTGAACTGACGTTCAAAAATAAAACATTTGAAAATGGACCATTTTCCACATTTCTGAAGCATGACGTAATGGGGGGGTGTTATCTCTTTTGTCAAAAATCAGCCGTTTTTGCTTGAATATTAAATGCCTCCAAATAGTATTTAATTCACTTCCCGAGCCCCTGGAAGCATGAAAATCACTTTAAACATGCTAATTTTAGCTCTAACACTGATGATCCACCTACAAATGTGAACTGACGTTCAAAAATAAAACATTTGAAAATGGATCATTTTCCACATTTCTGAAGCATGACGTAATGGGGGGGGTGTTATTTCTTTTGTCGAAAATCAGCCGTTTTTGCTTGAACATTAAATGCCTCCAAATGGTATTTAATTAACTTCCCGGGGTGAAGAAACCCTTTTTGAGAACTCAGAGTGAGTAAATTGGCCATTTTCATGCACTTTTAACCATTCCATAAATCTTGTGTTTAGGGCCCCTCGAAGCATCAAAATCACTTTAAACATGCTAATTTTAGCTCTAACACTGATGATCAACCTACAAATGTGAACTGACGTTCAAAAATAAAACATTTGAAAACGCACCATTTTCTACATTTCTGAAGCATGACGTAATGGGGGGGTGTTATCTCTTTTGTCAAAAATCAGCCGTTTTTGCTTGAACATTAAATGCCTCCAAATAGTATTTAATTCACTTCCCGAGCCCCTGGAAGCATGAAAATCACTTTAAACATGCTAATTTTAGCTCTAACACTGATGATAAACCTACAAATGTGAACTGACGTTCAAAAATAAAACATTTGAAAACGGACCATTTTCCACATTTCTGAAGCATGACGTAATGGGGGGTGTTATCTCTTTTGTCGAAAATCAGCCGTTTTTGCTTGAACATTAAATGCCTCCAAATGGTATTTAATTAACTTCCCGGGGTGAAGAAACCCTTTTTGAGAACTCAGAGTGAGTAAATTGGCCATTTTCATGCACTTTTAACCATTCCATAAATCTTGTGTTTAGGGCCCCTGGTAGCATGAAAATCACTTTAAACATGCTAATTTTAGCTCTAACACTGATGATCAACCTACAAATGTGAACTGACGTTCAAAAATAAAACATTTGAAAACGGACCATTTTCCACATTTCTGAAGCATGACGTAATGGGGGGGTGTTATCTCTTTTGTCAAAAATCTGCCGTTTTTGCTTGAACATTAAATTCCTCCAAATAGTATTTAATTCACTTCCCGAGCCCCTGGAAGCATAAAAATCACTTTAAACATGCTAATTTTAGCTCTAACACTGATGATCCACCTACAAATGTGAACTGACGTTCAAAAATAAAACATTTGAAAACGGATCATTTTCCACATTTCTGAAGCATGACGTAATGGGGGGGTGTTATCTCTTTTGTCGAAAATCAGCCGTTTTTGCTTGAACATTAAATGCCTCCAAATGGTATTTAATTAACTTCCTGGGGTGAAGAAACCCTTTTTGAGAACTCAGAGTGAGTAAATTGGCCATTTTCATGCACTTTTAACCATTCCATAAATCTTGTGTTTAGGGCCCCTGGAAGCATGAAAATCACTTTAAACATGCTAATTTTAGCTCTAACACTGATGATCAACCTACAAATGTGAACTGACATTCAAAAATAAAGCATTTGAAAACGGACCATTTTCCACATTTCTGAAGCATGACGTAATGGGGGGTGTTATCTCTTTTGTCAAAAATCAGCCGTTTTTGCTTGAACATTAAATGCCTCCAAATAGTATTTAATTCACTTCCCGAGCCCCTGGAAGCATGAAAATCACTTTAAACATGCTAATTTTAGCTCTAACACTGATGATCAACCTACAAATGTGAACTGACGTTCAAAAATAAAACATTTGAAAACGGACCATTTTCCACATTTCTGAAGCATGACGTAATGGGGGGGTGTTATCTCTTTTGTCGAAAATCAGCCGTTTTTGCTTGAATATTAAATGCCTCCAAATGGTATTTAATTAACTTCCCGGGGTGAAGAAACCGTTTTTGAGAACTCAGAGTGAGTAAATTGGCCATTTTCATGCACTTTTAACTATTCCATAAATCTTGTGTTCAGGGCCCCTGGAAGCATGAAAATCACTTTAAACATGCTAATTTTAGCTCTAACACTGATGATCAACCTACAAATGTGAACTGACGTTCAAAAATAAAACATTTGAAAACGGACCATTTTCCACATTTCTGAAGCATGACGTAATGGGGGGGTGTTATCTCTTTTGTCGAAAATCAGCCGTTTTTGCTTGAACATTAAATGCCTCCAAATGGTATTTAATTAACTTCCCGGGGTGAAGAAACCCTTTTTGAGAACTCAGAGTGAGTAAATTGGCCATTTTCATGCACTTTTAACCATTCCATAAATCTTGTGTTTAGGGCCCCTGGAAGCATGAAAATCACTTTAAACATGCTAATTTTAGCTCTAACACTGATGATCAACCTACAAATGTGAACTGACATTCAAAAATAAAACATTTGAAAACTGACCATTTTCCACATTCCTGAAGCATGACGTAATGGGGGGTGTTATCTCTTTTGTCAAAAATCAGCCGTTTTTGCTTGAACATTAAATGCCTCCAAATAGTATTTAATTCACTTCCCGAGCCCCTGGAAGCATGAAAATCACTTTAAACATGCTAATTTTAGCTCTAACACTGATGATCAACCTACAAATGTGAACTGACGTTCAAAAATAAAACATTTGAAAACGGACCATTTTCCACATTTCTGAATTATGACGTAATGGGGGGGTGTTATCTCTTTTGTCAAAAATCAGCCGTTTTTGCTTGAACATTAAATGCCTCCAAATAGTATTTAATTCACTTCCCGAGCCCCTGGAAGCATGAAAATCACTTTAAACATGCTAGTTTTAGCTCTAACACTGATGATCCACCTACAAATGTGAACTGACGTTCAAAAATAAAACATTTGAAAACGGACCATTTTCCACATTTCTGAAGCATGACGTAATGGGGGGTGTTATCTCTTTTGTCGAAAATCAGCCGTTTTTGCTTGAATATTAAATGCCTCCAAATGGTATTTAATTAACTTCCCGGGGTGAAGAAACCGTTTTTGAGAACTCAGAGTGAGTAAATCGGCCATTTTCATGCACTTCTAACTATTCCATAAATCTTGTGTTCAGGGCCCCTGGAAGCATGAAAATCACTTTAAACATGCTAATTTTAGCTCTAACACTGATGATAAACGTACAAATGTGAACTGACGTTCAAAAATAAAACATTTGAAAACGGACCATTTTCCACATTTCTGAAGCATGACGTAATGGGGGGGTGTTATCTCTTTTGTCGAAAATCAGCCGTTTTTGCTTGAACATTAAATGCCTCCAAATGGTATTTAATTAACTTCCCGGGGTGAAGAAACCCTTTTTGAGAACTCAGAGTGAGTAAATTGGCCATTTTCATGCACTTTTAACCATTCCATAAATCTTGTGTTTAGGGCCCCTGGTAGCATGAAAATCACTTTAAACATGCTAATTTTAGCTCTAACACTGATGATCAACCTACAAATGTGAACTGACGTTCAAAAATAAAACATTTGAAAACGGACCATTTTCCACATTTCTGAAGCATGACGTAATGGGGGGGTGTTATCTCTTTTGTCAAAAATCAGCCGTTTTTGCTTGAACATTAAATTCCTCCAAATAGTATTTAATTCACTTCCCGAGCCCCTGGAAGCATGAAAATCACTTTAAACATGCTAATTTTAGCTCTAACACTGATGATCCACCTACAAATGTGAACTGACGTTCAAAAATAAAACATTTGAAAACGGACCATTTTCCACATTTCTGAAGCATGACGTAATGGGGGGGTGTTATCTCTTTTGTCGAAAATCAGCCGTTTTTGCTTGAACATTAAATGCCTCCAAATGGTATTTAATTAACTTCCGGGGTGAAGAAACTCTTTTTGAGAACTCAGAGTGAGTAAATTGCCCATTTTCATGCACTTTTAACCATTCCATGAATCTTGTGTTTAGGGCCCCTGGAAGCATGAAAATCACTTTAAACATGCTAATTTTAGCTCTAACACTGATGATCAACCTACAAATGTGAACTGAAGTTCAAAAATAAAACATTTGAAAACGGACCATTTTCCACATTTCTGAAGCATGACGTAATGGGGGGGTGTTATCTCTTTTGTCAAAAATCAGCCGTTTTTGATTGAACATTAAATGCCTCCAAATAGTATTTAATTCACTTCCCGAGCCCCTGGAAGCATAAAAATCACTTTAAACATGCTAATTTTAGCTCTAACACTGATGATCCACCTACAAATGTGAACTGACGTTCAAAAATAAAACATTTAAAAACGGACCATTCTCCACATTTCTGAAGCATGATGTAATGGGGGGGTGTTATCTCTTTTGTCGAAAATCAGCCGTTTATGCTTGAACATTAAATGCCTCCAAATGGTATTTAATTAACTTCCCGGGGTGAAGAAACCCTTTTTGAGAACTCAGAGTGAGTAAATTGGCCATTTTCATGCACTTTTAACCATTCCATAAATCTTGTGTTTAGGGCCCCTGGAAGCATGAAAATCACTTTAAACATGCTAATTTTAGCTCTAACACTGATGATCAACCTACAAATGTGAACTGACGTTCAAAAATAAAACATTTGAAAATGGACCATTTTCCACATTTCTGAAGCATGACGTAATGGGGGGGTGTTATCTCTTTTGTCAAAAATCAGCCGTTTTTGCTTGAACATTAAATGCCTCCAAATAGTATTTAATTCACTTCCCGAGCCCCTGGAAGCATGAAAATCACTTTAAACATGCTAATTTTAGCTCTAACACTGATGATCCACCTACAAATGTGAACTGACGTTCAAAAATAAAACATTTGAAAATGGATCATTTTCCACATTTCTGAAGCATGACGTAATGGGGGGGGTGTTATTTCTTTTGTCGAAAATCAGCCGTTTTTGCTTGAACATTAAATGCCTCCAAATGGTATTTAATTAACTTCCCGGGGTGAAGAAACCCTTTTTGAGAACTCAGAGTGAGTAAATTGGCCATTTTCATGCACTTTTAACCATTCCATAAATCTTGTGTTTAGGGCCCCTCGAAGCATCAAAATCACTTTAAACATGCTAATTTTAGCTCTAACACTGATGATCAACCTACAAATGTGAACTGACGTTCAAAAATAAAACATTTGAAAACGCACCATTTTCTACATTTCTGAAGCATGACGTAATGGGGGGGTGTTATCTCTTTTGTCAAAAATCAGCCGTTTTTGCTTGAACATTAAATGCCTCCAAATAGTATTTAATTCACTTCCCGAGCCCCTGGAAGCATGAAAATCACTTTAAACATGCTAATTTTAGCTCTAACACTGATGATAAACCTACAAATGTGAACTGACGTTCAAAAATAAAACATTTGAAAACGGACCATTTTCCACATTTCTGAAGCATGACGTAATGGGGGGGTGTTATCTCTTTTGTCGAAAATCAGCCGTTTTTGCTTGAACATTAAATGCCTCCAAATGGTATTTAATTAACTTCCCGGGGTGAAGAAACCCTTTTTGAGAACTCAGAGTGAGTAAATTGGCCATTTTCATGCACTTTTAACCATTCCATAAATCTTGTGTTTAGGGCCCCTGGTAGCATGAAAATCACTTTAAACATGCTAATTTTAGCTCTAACACTGATGATCAACCTACAAATGTGAACTGACGTTCAAAAATAAAACATTTGAAAACGGACCATTTTCCACATTTCTGAAGCATGACGTAATGGGGGGGTGTTATCTCTTTTGTCAAAAATCTGCCGTTTTTGCTTGAACATTAAATTCCTCCAAATAGTATTTAATTCACTTCCCGAGCCCCTGGAAGCATAAAAATCACTTTAAACATGCTAATTTTAGCTCTAACACTGATGATCCACCTACAAATGTGAACTGACGTTCAAAAATAAAACATTTGAAAACGGATCATTTTCCACATTTCTGAAGCATGACGTAATGGGGGGGTGTTATCTCTTTTGTCGAAAATCAGCCGTTTTTGCTTGAACATTAAATGCCTCCAAATGGTATTTAATTAACTTCCTGGGGTGAAGAAACCCTTTTTGAGAACTCAGAGTGAGTAAATTGGCCATTTTCATGCACTTTTAACCATTCCATAAATCTTGTGTTTAGGGCCCCTGGAAGCATGAAAATCACTTTAAACATGCTAATTTTAGCTCTAACACTGATGATCAACCTACAAATGTGAACTGACATTCAAAAATAAAGCATTTGAAAACGGACCATTTTCCACATTTCTGAAGCATGACGTAATGGGGGGTGTTATCTCTTTTGTCAAAAATCAGCCGTTTTTGCTTGAACATTAAATGCCTCCAAATAGTATTTAATTCACTTCCCGAGCCCCTGGAAGCATGAAAATCACTTTAAACATGCTAATTTTAGCTCTAACACTGATGATCAACCTACAAATGTGAACTGACGTTCAAAAATAAAACATTTGAAAACGGACCATTTTCCACATTTCTGAAGCATGACGTAATGGGGGGGTGTTATCTCTTTTGTCGAAAATCAGCCGTTTTTGCTTGAATATTAAATGCCTCCAAATGGTATTTAATTAACTTCCCGGGGTGAAGAAACCGTTTTTGAGAACTCAGAGTGAGTAAATTGGCCATTTTCATGCACTTTTAACTATTCCATAAATCTTGTGTTCAGGGCCCCTGGAAGCATGAAAATCACTTTAAACATGCTAATTTTAGCTCTAACACTGATGATCAACCTACAAATGTGAACTGACGTTCAAAAATAAAACATTTGAAAACGGACCATTTTCCACATTTCTGAAGCATGACGTAATGGGGGGGTGTTATCTCTTTTGTCGAAAATCAGCCGTTTTTGCTTGAACATTAAATGCCTCCAAATGGTATTTAATTAACTTCCCGGGGTGAAGAAACCCTTTTTGAGAACTCAGAGTGAGTAAATTGGCCATTTTCATGCACTTTTAACCATTCCATAAATCTTGTGTTTAGGGCCCCTGGAAGCATGAAAATCACTTTAAACATGCTAATTTTAGCTCTAACACTGATGATCAACCTACAAATGTGAACTGACATTCAAAAATAAAACATTTGAAAACTGACCATTTTCCACATTCCTGAAGCATGACGTAATGGGGGGTGTTATCTCTTTTGTCAAAAATCAGCCATTTTTGCTTGAACATTAAATGCCTCCAAATAGTATTTAATTCACTTCCCGAGCCCCTGGAAGCATGAAAATCACTTTAAACATGCTAATTTTAGCTCTAACACTGATGATCAACCTACAAATGTGAACTGACGTTCAAAAATAAAACATTTGAAAACGGACCATTTTCCACATTTCTGAATTATGACGTAATGGGGGGGTGTTATCTCTTTTGTCAAAAATCAGCCGTTTTTGCTTGAACATTAAATGCCTCCAAATAGTATTTAATTCACTTCCCGAGCCCCTGGAAGCATGAAAATCACTTTAAACATGCTAGTTTTAGCTCTAACACTGATGATCCACCTACAAATGTGAACTGACGTTCAAAAATAAAACATTTGAAAACGGACCATTTTCCACATTTCTGAAGCATGACGTAATGGGGGGTGTTATCTCTTTTGTCGAAAATCAGCCGTTTTTGCTTGAATATTAAATGCCTCCAAATGGTATTTAATTAACTTCCCGGGGTGAAGAAACCGTTTTTGAGAACTCAGAGTGAGTAAATCGGCCATTTTCATGCACTTCTAACTATTCCATAAATCTTGTGTTCAGGGCCCCTGGAAGCATGAAAATCACTTTAAACATGCTAATTTTAGCTCTAACACTGATGATAAACGTACAAATGTGAACTGACGTTCAAAAATAAAACATTTGAAAACGGACCATTTTCCACATTTCTGAAGCATGACGTAATGGGGGGGTGTTATCTCTTTTGTCGAAAATCAGCCGTTTTTGCTTGAACATTAAATGCCTCCAAATGGTATTTAATTAACTTCCCGGGGTGAAGAAACCCTTTTTGAGAACTCAGAGTGAGTAAATTGGCCATTTTCATGCACTTTTAACCATTCCATAAATCTTGTGTTTAGGGCCCCTGGTAGCATGAAAATCACTTTAAACATGCTAATTTTAGCTCTAGCACTGATGATCAACCTACAAATGTGAACTGACGTTCAAAAATAAAACATTTGAAAACGGACCATTTTCCACATTTCTGAAGCATGACGTAATGGGGGGGGTGTTATCTCTTTTGTCAAAAATCAGCCGTTTTTGCTTGAACATTAAATTCCTCCAAATAGTATTTAATTCACTTCCCGAGCCCCTGGAAGCATGAAAATCACTTTAAACATGCTAATTTTAGCTCTAACACTGATGATCCACCTACAAATGTGAACTGACGTTCAAAAATAAAACATTTGAAAACGGATCATTTTCCACATTTCTGAAGCATGACGTAATGGGGGGTGTTATCTCTTTTGTCGAAAATCAGCCGTTTTTGCTTGAACATTAAATGCCTCCAAATGGTATTTAATTAACTTCCCGGGGTGAAGAAACCTTTTTTGAGAACTCAGAGTGAGTAAATTGGCCATTTTCATGCACTTTTAACCATTCCATAAATCTTGTGTTTAGGGCCCCTGGAAGCATGAAAATCACTTTAAACATGCTAATTTTAGCTCTAACACTGATGATCAACCTACAAATGTGAACTGACATTCAAAAATAAAACATTTGAAAACGGACCATTTTCCACATTTCTGAAGCATGACGTAATGGGGGGTGTTATCTCTTTTGTCAAAAATCAGCCGTTTTTGCTTGAACATTAAATGCCTCCAAATAGTATTTAATTCACTTCCCGAGCCCCTGGAAGCATGAAAATCACTTTAAACATGCTAGTTTTAGCTCTAACACTGATGATCCACCTACAAATGTGAACTGACGTTCAAAAATAAAACATTTGAAAACGGACCATTTTCCACATTTCTGAAGCATGACGTAATGGGGGGGTGTTATCTCTTTTGTCAAAAATCAGCCGTTTTTGATTGAACATAAATGCCTCCAAATAGTATTTAATTCACTTCCCGAGCCCCTGGAAGCATGAAAATCACTTTAAACATGCTAATTTTAGCTCTAACACTGATGATCCACCTACAAATGTGAACTGACGTTCAAAAATAAAACATTTAAAAACGGACCATTCTCCACATTTCTAAAGCATGACGTAATGGGGGGGTGTTATCTCTTTTGTCGAAAATCAGCAGTTTTTGTTTGAACATTAAATGCCTCCAAATGGTATTTAATTAACTTCCCGGGGTGAAGAAACCCTTTTTGAGAACTCAGAGTGAGTAAATTGGCCATTTTCATGCACTTTTAACCATTCCATAAATCTTGTGTTTAGGGCCCCTGGAAGCATGAAAATCACTTTAAACATGCTAATTTTAGCTCTAACACTGATGATCAACCTACAAATGTGAACTGACATTCAAAAATAAAACATTTGAAAACGGACCATTTTCCACATTTCTGAAGCATGACGTAATGGGGGGTGTTATCTCTTTTGTCAAAAATCAGCCGTTTTTGCTTGAACATTAAATGCCTCCAAATAGTATTTAATTCACTTCCCGAGCCCCTGGAAGCATGAAAATCACTTTAAACATGCTAGTTTTAGCTCTAACACTGATGATCCACCTACAAATGTGAACTGACGTTCAAAAATAAAACATTTGAAAACGGACCATTTTCCACATTTCTGAAGCATGACGTAATGGGGGGGTGTTATCTCTTTTGTCAAAAATCAGCCGTTTTTGATTGAACATAAATGCCTCCAAATAGTATTTAATTCACTTCCCGAGCCCCTGGAAGCATGAAAATCACTTTAAACATGCTAATTTTAGCTCTAACACTGATGATCCACCTACAAATGTGAACTGACGTTCAAAAATAAAACATTTAAAAACGGACCATTCTCCACATTTCTAAAGCATGACGTAATGGGGGGGTGTTATCTCTTTTGTCGAAAATCAGCAGTTTTTGTTTGAACATTAAATGCCTCCAAATGGTATTTAATTAACTTCCCGGGGTGAAGAAACCCTTTTTGAGAACTCAGAGTGAGTAAATTGGCCATTTTCATGCACTTTTAACCATTCCATAAATCTTGTGTTTAGGGCCCCTGGAAGCATGAAAATCACTTTAAACATGCTAATTTTAGCTCTAACACTGATGATCAACCTACAAATGTGAACTGACGTTCAAAAATAAAACATTTGAAAATGGACCATTTTCCACATTTCTGAAGCATGACGTAATGGGGGGGTGTTATCTCTTTTGTCAAAAATCAGCCGTTTTTGCTTGAACATTAAATGCCTCCAAATAGTATTTAATTCACTTCCCGAGCCCCTGGAAGCATGAAAATCACTTTAAACATGCTAATTTTAGCTCTAACACTGATGATCCACCTACAAATGTGAACTGACGTTCAAAAATAAAACATTTGAAAACGGACCATTTTCCATATTTCTGAAGCATGACGTAATGGGGGGGTGTTATCTCTTTTGTCGAAAATCAGCCGTTTTTGCTTGAACATTAAATGCCTCCAAATGGTATTTAATTAACTTCCCGGGGTGAAGAAACCCTTTTTGAGAACTCAGAGTGAGTAAATTGGCCATTTTCATGCACTTTTAACCATTCCATAAATCTTGTGTTTAGGGCCCCTGGTAGCATGAAAATCACTTTAAACATGCTAATTTTAGCTCTAACACTGATGATCAACCTACAAATGTGAACTGACGTTCAAAAATAAAACATTTGAAAACTGACCATTTTCCACATTTCTGAAGCATGACGTAATGGGGGGGGTGTTATCTCTTTCGTCAAAAATCAGCCGTTTTTGCTTGAACATTAAATTCCTCCAAATAGTATTTAATTCACTTCCCAAGCCCCTGGAAGCATGAAAATCACTTTAAACATGCTAATTTTAGCTCTAACACTGATGATCAACCTACAAATGTGAACTGACGTTCAAAAATAAAACATTTGAAAACGGACCATTTTCCACATTTCTGAATTATGACGTAATGGGGGGTGTTATCTCTTTTGTCAAAAATCAGTCGTTTTTGCTTGAACATTAAATGCCTCCAAATAGTATTTAATTCACTTCCCGAGCCCCTGGAAGCATGAAAATCACTTTAAACATGCTAGTTTTAGCTCTAACACTTATGATCCACCTACAAATGTGAACTGACGTTCAAAAATAAAACATTTGAAAACGGACCATTTTCCACATTTCTGAAGCATGACGTAATGGGGGGTGTTATCTCTTTTGTCGAAAATCAGCCGTTTTTGCTTGAATATTAAATGCCTCCAAATGGTATTTAATTAACTTCCCGGGGCGAAGAAACCTTTTTTGAGAACTCAGAGTGAGTAAATTGGCCATTTTCATGCACTTTAAACCTTTCCATAAATCTTGTGTTTAGGGCCCCTGGAAGCATGAAAATCACTTTAAACATGCTAATTTTAGCTCTAACACTGATGATCAACCTACAAATGTGAACTGACGTTCAAAAATAAAACATTTGAAAACGGACCATTTTCCACATTTCTGAAGCATGACGTAATGGGGGGTGTTATCTCTTTTGTTGAAAATCAGCCGTTTTTGCTTGAATATTAAATGCCTCCGAATGGTATTTAATTAACTTCCCGGGGTGAAGAAACCCTTTTTGAGAACTCAGAGTGAGTAAATTGGCCATTTTCATGCACTTTTAACCATTCCATAAATCTTGTGTTTAGGGCCCCTGGTAGCATGAAAATCACTTTAAACATGCTAATTTTAGCTCTAGCACTGATGATCAACCTACAAATGTGAACTGACGTTCAAAAATAAAACATTTGAAAACGGACCATTTTCCACATTTCTGAAGCATGACGTAATGGGGGGGGGGGTGTTATCTCTTTTGTCAAAAATCAGCCGTTTTTGCTTGAACATTAAATTCTTCCAAATAGTATTTAATTCACTTCCCAAGCCCCTGGAAGCATGAAAATCACTTTAAACATGCTAATTTTAGCTCTAACACTGATGATCCACCTACAAATGTGAACTGACGTTCAAAAATAAAACATTTGAAAACGGATCATTTTCCACATTTCTGAAGCATGACGTAATGGGGGGTGTTATCTCTTTTGTCGAAAATCAGCCGTTTTTGCTTGAACATTAAATGCCTCCAAATGGTATTTAATTAACTTCCCGGGGTGAAGAAACTCTTTTTGAGAACTCAGAGTGAGTAAATTGGCCATTTTCATGCACTGTTAACCATTCCATAAATCTTGTGTTTAGGGCCCCTGGAAGCATGAAAATCACTTTAAACATGCAAATTTTAGCTCTAACACTGATGATCAACCTACAAATGTGAACTGACGTTCAAAAATAAAACATTTGAAAACGGACCATTTTCCACATTTCTGAAGCATGACGTAATGGGGGGGTGTTATCTCTTTTGTCAAAAATCAGCCGTTTTTGCTTGAACATTAAATTCCTCCAAATAGTATTTAATTCACTTCCCGAGCCCCTGGAAGCATGAAAATCACTTTAAACATGCTAATTTTAGCTCTAACACTGATGATCTACCTACAAATGTGAACTGACGTTCAAAAATAAAACATTTGAAAACGGACCATTTTCCACATTTCTGAAGCATGACGTAATGGGGGGGTGTTATCTCTTTTGTCGAAAATCAGCCGTTTTTGCTTGAACATTAAATGCCTCCAAATGGTATTTAATTAACTTCCCGGGGTGAAGAAACCCTTTTTGAGAACTCAGAGTGAGTAAATTGGCCATTTTCATGCACTTTTAACCATTCCATAAATCTTGTGTTTAGGGCCCCTGGAAGCATGAAAATCACTTTAAACATGCTAATTTTAGCTCTAACACTGATGATCAACCTACAAATGTGAACTGACGTTCAAAAATAAAACATTTGAAAACGGACCATTTTCCACATTTCTGAAGCATGACGTAATGGGGGGGTGTTATCTCTTTTGTCAAAAATCAGCCGTTTTTGCTTGAACATTAAATGCCTCCAAATAGTATTTAATTCACTTCCCGAGCCCCTGGAAGCATGAAAATCACTTTAAACATGCTAATTTTAGCTCTAACACTGATGATCCACCTACAAATGTGAACTGACGTTCAAAAATAAAACATTTGAAAACGGATCATTTTCCACATTTCTGAAGCATGACGTAATGGGGGGTGTTATCTCTTTTGTCGAAAATCAGCCGTTTTTGCTTGAACATTAAATGCCTCTAAATGGTATTTAATTAACTTCCCGGGGTGAAGAAACCCTTTTTGAGAACTCAGAGTGAGTAAATTGGCCATTTTCATGCACTTTTAACCATTCCATAAATCTTGTGTTTAGGGCCCCTGGAAGCATGAAAATCAATTTAAACATGCTAATTTTAGCTCTAACACTGATGATCAACCTACAAATGTGAACTGACGTTCAAAAATAAAACATTTGAAAATGGACCATTTTCCACATTTCTGAAGCATGACGTAATGGGGGGGTGTTATCTCTTTTGTCAAAAATCAGCTGTTTTTGCTTGAACATTAAATGCCTCCAAATAGTATTTAATTCACTTCCCGAGCCCCTGGAAGCATGAAAATCACTTTAAACATGCTAATTTTAGCTCTAACACTGATGATAAACGTACAAATGTGAACTGACGTTCAAAAATAAAACATTTGAAAACTGACCATTTTCCACATTTCTGAAGCATGACGTAATGGGGGGGTGTTATCTCTTTTGTCGAAAATCAGCCGTTTTTGCTTGAACATTAAATGCCTCCAAATGGTATTTAATTAACTTCCCGGGGTGAAGAAACCCTTTTTGAGAACTCAGAGTGAGTAAATTGGCCATTTTCATGCACTTTTAACCATTCCATAAATCTTGTGTTTAGGGCCCCTGGTAGCATGAAAATCACTTTAAACATGCTAATTTTAGCTCTAACACTGATGATCAACCTACAAATGTGAACTGACGTTCAAAAATAAAACATTTGAAAACGGACCATTTTCCACATTTCTGAAGCATGACGTAATGGGGGGGGGGTGTTATCTCTTTTGTCAAAAATCAGCCGTTTTTGCTTGAACATTAAATTCCTCCAAATAGTATTTAATTCACTTCCCAAGCCCCTGGAAGCATGAAAATCACTTTAAACATGCTAATTTTAGCTCTAACACTGATGATCAACCTACAAATGTGAACTGACGTTCAAAAATAAAACATTTGAAAACGGACCATTTTCCACATTTCTGAAGCATGACGTAATGGGGGGGTGTTATCTCTTTTGTCAAAAATCAGCCGTTTTTGATTGAACATAAATGCCTCCAAATAGTATTTATTTCACTTCCCGAGCCCCTGGAAGCATGAAAATCACTTTAAACATGCTAATTTTAGCTCTAACACTGATGATCCACCTACAAATGTGAACTGACGTTCAAAAATAAAACATTTGAAAACGGATCATTTTCCACATTTCTGAAGCATGACGTAATGGGGGGGTGTTATCTCTTTTGTCGAAAATCAGCCGTTTTTGCTTGAACGTTAAATGCCTCCAAATAGTATTTAATTAACTTCCCGGGGTGAAGAAACTCTTTTTGAGAACTCAGAGTGAGTAAATTGGCCATTTTCATGCACTGTTAACCATTCCATAAATCTTGTGTTTAGGGCCCCTGGAAGCATGAAAATCACTTTAAACATGCAAATTTTAGCTCTAACACTGATGATCAACCTACAAATGTGAACTGACGTTCAAAAATAAAACATTTGAAAACGGACCATTTTCCACATTTCTGAAGCATTACGTAATGGGGGGGTGTTATCTCTTTTGTCAAAAATCAGCCGTTTTTGATTGAACATAAATGCCTCCAAATAGTATTTATTTCACTTCCCGAGCCCCTGGAAGCATGAAAATCACTTTAAACATGCTAATTTTAGCTCTAACACTGATGATAAACGTACAAATGTGAACTGACGTTCAAAAATAAAACATTTGAAAACGGACCATTTTCCACATTTCTGAAGCATGACGTAATGGGGGGTGTTATCTCTTTTGTCGAAAATCAGCCGTTTTTGCTTGAACATTAAATGCCTCCAAATGGTATTTAATTAACTTCCCGGGGTGAAGAAACCCTTTTTGAGAACTCAGAGTGAGTAAATTGGCCATTTTCATGCACTTTTAACCATTCCATAAATCTTGTGTTTAGGGCCCCTGGTAGCATGAAAATCACTTTAAACATGCTAATTTTAGCTCTAACACTGATGATCAACCTACAAATGTGAACTGACGTTCAAAAATAAAACATTTGAAAACGGACCATTTTCCACATTTCTGAAGCATGACGTAATGGGGGGGGTGTTATCTCTTTTGTCAAAAATCAGCCGTTTTTGCTTGAACATTAAATTCCTCCAAATAGTATTTAATTCACTTCCCGAGCCCCTGGAAGCATGAAAATCACTTTAAACATGCTAATTTTAGCTCTAACACTGATGATCTACCTACAAATGTGAACTGACGTTCAAAAATAAAACATTTGAAAACGGACCATTTTCCACATTTCTGAAGCATGACGTAATGGGGGGGTGTTATCTCTTTTGTCGAAAATCAGCCGTTTTTGCTTGAACATTAAATGCCTCCAAATGGTATTTAATTAACTTCCCGGGGTGAAGAAACCCTTTTTGAGAACTCAGAGTGAGTAAATTGGCCATTTTCATGCACTTTTAACCATTCCATAAATCTTGTGTTTAGGGCCCCTGGAAGCATGAAAATCACTTTAAACATGCTAATTTTAGCTCTAACACTGATGATCAACCTACAAATGTGAACTGACGTTCAAAAATAAAACATTTGAAAACGGACCATTTTCCACATTTCTGAAGCATGACGTAATGGGGGGTGTTATCTCTTTTGTCAAAAATCAGCCGTTTTTGCTTGAACATTAAATGCCTCCAAATAGTATTTAATTCACTTCCCGAGCCCCTGGAAGCATGAAAATCACTTTAAACATGCTAATTTTAGCTCTAACACTGATGATCCACCTACAAATGTGAACTGACGTTCAAAAATAAAACATTTGAAAACGGATCATTTTCCACATTTCTGAAGCATGACGTAATGGGGGGTGTTATCTCTTTTGTCGAAAATCAGCCGTTTTTGCTTGAACATTAAATGCCTCCAAATGGTACTTAATTAACTTCCCGGGGTGAAGAAACCCTTTTTGAGAACTCAGAGTGAGTAAATTGGCCATTTTCATGCACTTTTAACCATTCCATAAATCTTGTGTTTAGGGCCCCTGGAAGCATGAAAATCACTTTAAACATGCTAATTTTAGCTCTAACACTGATGATCAACCTACAAATGTGAACTGACATTCAAAAATAAAACATTTGAAAACGGACCATTTTCCACATTTCTGAAGCATGACGTAATGGGGGGTGTTATCTCTTTTGTCAAAAATCAGCCGTTTTTGCTTGAACATTAAATGCCTCCAAATAGTATTTAATTCACTTCCCGAGCCCCTGGAAGCATGAAAATCACTTTAAACATGCTAGTTTTAGCTCTAACACTGATGATCCACCTACAAATGTGAACTGACGTTCAAAAATAAAACATTTGAAAACGGACCATTTTCCACATTTCTGAAGCATGACGTAATGGGGGGGTGTTATCTCTTTTGTCAAAAATCAGCCGTTTTTGATTGAACATAAATGCCTCCAAATAGTATTTAATTCACTTCCCGAGCCCCTGGAAGCATGAAAATCACTTTAAACATGCTAATTTTAGCTCTAACACTGATGATCCACCTACAAATGTGAACTGACGTTCAAAAATAAAACATTTAAAAACGGACCATTCTCCACATTTCTAAAGCATGACGTAATGGGGGGGTGTTATCTCTTTTGTCGAAAATCAGCAGTTTTTGCTTGAACATTAAATGCCTCCAAATGGTATTTAATTAACTTCCCGGGGTGAAGAAACCCTTTTTGAGAACTCAGAGTGAGTAAATTGGCCATTTTCATGCACTTTTAACCATTCCATAAATCTTGTGTTTAGGGCCCCTGGAAGCATGAAAATCACTTTAAACATGCTAATTTTAGCTCTAACACTGATGATCAACCTACAAATGTGAACTGACGTTCAAAAATAAAACATTTGAAAACGGACCATTTTCCACATTTCTGAAGCATGACGTAATGGGGGGGTGTTATCTCTTTTGTCAAAAATCAGCCGTTTTTGCTTGAACATTAAATGCCTCCAAATAGTATTTAATTCACTTCCCGAGCCCCTGGAAGCATGAAAATCACTTTAAACATGCTAATTTTAGCTCTAACACTGATGATCCACCTACAAATGTGAACTGACGTTCAAAAATAAAACATTTGAAAACGGATCATTTTCCACATTTCTGAAGCATGACGTAATGGGGGGTGTTATCTCTTTTGTCGAAAATCAGCCATTTTTGCTTGAACATTAAATGCCTCCAAATGGTATTTAATTAACTTCCCGGGGTGAAGAAACCCTTTTTGAGAACTCAGAGTGAGTAAATTGGCCATTTTCATGCACTTTTAACCATTCCATAAATCTTGTGTTTAGGGCCCCTGGAAGCATGAAAATCACTTTAAACATGCTAATTTTAGCTCTAACACTGATGATCAACCTACAAATGTGAACTGACGTTCAAAAATAAAACATTTGAAAACGGACCATTTTCCACATTTCTGAAGCATGACGTAATGGGGGGGTGTTATCTCTTTTGTCGAAAATCAGCCGTTTTTGCTTGAATATTAAATGCCTCCAAATGGTATTTAATTAACTTCCCGGGGTGAAGAAACCGTTTTTGAGAACTCAGAGTGAGTAAATTGGCCATTTTCATGCACTTTTAACTATTCCATAAATCTTGTGTTCAGGGCCCCTGGAAGCATGAAAATCACTTTAAACATGCTAATTTTAGCTCTAACACTGATGATCAACCTACAAATGTGAACTGACGTTCAAAAATAAAACATTTGAAAACGGACCATTTTCCACATTTCTGAAGCATGACGTAATGGGGGGGTGTTATCTCTTTTGTCGAAAATCAGCCGTTTTTGCTTGAACATTAAATGCCTCCAAATGGTATTTAATTAACTTCCCGGGGTGAAGAAACCCTTTTTGAGAACTCAGAGTGAGTAAATTGGCCATTTTCATGCACTTTTAACCATTCCATAAATCTTGTGTTTAGGGCCCCTGGAAGCATGAAAATCACTTTAAACATGCTAATTTTAGCTCTAACACTGATGATCAACCTACAAATGTGAACTGACATTCAAAAATAAAACATTTGAAAACGGACCATTTTCCACATTTCTGAAGCATGATGTAATGGGGGGTGTTATCTCTTTTGTCAAAAATCAGCCGTTTTTGCTTGAACATTAAATGCCTCCAAATAGTATTTAATTCACTTCCCGAGCCCCTGGAAGCATGAAAATCACTTTAAACATGCTAATTTTAGCTCTAACACTGATGATCAACCTACAAATGTGAACTGACGTTCAAAAATAAAACATTTGAAAACGGACCATTTTCCACATTTCTGAATTATGACGTAATGGGGGGGTGTTATCTCTTTTGTCAAAAATCAGCCGTTTTTGCTTGAACATTAAATGCCTCCAAATAGTATTTAATTCACTTCCCGAGCCCCTGGAAGCATGAAAATCACTTTAAACATGCTAGTTTTAGCTCTAACACTGATGATCCACCTACAAATGTGAACTGACGTTCAAAAATAAAACATTTGAAAACGGACCATTTTCCACATTTCTGAAGCATGACGTAATGGGGGGGTGTTATCTCTTTTGTCGAAAATCAGCCGTTTTTGCTTGAATATTAAATGCCTCCAAATGGTATTTAATTAACTTCCCGGGGTGAAGAAACCGTTTTTGAGAACTCAGAGTGAGTAAATCGGCCATTTTCATGCACTTCTAACTATTCCATAAATCTTGTGTTCAGGGCCCCTGGAAGCATGAAAATCACTTTAAACATGCTAATTTTAGCTCTAACACTGATGATAAACGTACAAATGTGAACTGACGTTCAAAAATAAAACATTTGAAAACGGACCATTTTCCACATTTCTGAAGCATGACGTAATGGGGGGGTGTTATCTCTTTTGTCGAAAATCAGCCGTTTTTGCTTGAACATTAAATGCCTCCAAATGGTATTTAATTAACTTCCCGGGGTGAAGAAACCCTTTTTGAGAACTCAGAATGAGTAAATTGGCCATTTTCGTGCACTTTTAACCATTCCATAAATCTTGTGTTTAGGGCCCCTGGTAGCATGAAAATCACTTTAAACATGCTAATTTTAGCTCTAGCACTGATGATCAACCTACAAATGTGAACTGACGTTCAAAAATAAAACATTTGAAAACGGACCATTTTCCACATTTCTGAAGCATGACGTAATGGGGGGGGTGTTATCTCTTTTGTCAAAAATCAGCCGTTTTTGCTTGAACATTAAATTCCTCCAAATAGTATTTAATTCACTTCCCGAGCCCCTGGAAGCATGAAAATCACTTTAAACATGCTAATTTTAGCTCTAACACTGATGATCTACCTACAAATGTGAACTGACGTTCAAAAATAAAACATTTGAAAACGGACCATTTTCCACATTTCTGAAGCATGACGTAATGGGGGGGTGTTATCTCTTTTGTCGAAAATCAGCCGTTTTTGCTTGAACATTAAATGCCTCCAAATGGTATTTAATTAACTTCCCGGGGTGAAGAAACCCTTTTTGAGAACTCAGAGTGAGTAAATTGGCCATTTTCATGCACTTTTAACCATTCCATAAATCTTGTGTTTAGGGCCCCTGGAAGCATGAAAATCACTTTAAACATGCTAATTTTAGCTCTAACACTGATGATCAACCTACAAATGTGAACTGACGTTCCAAAATAAAACATTTGAAAATGGACCATTTTCCACATTTCTGAAGCATGACGTAATGGGGGGGTGTTATCTCTTTTGTCAAAAATCAGCCGTTTTTGCTTGAACATTAAATGCCTCCAAATAGTATTTAATTCACTTCCCGAGCCCCTGGAAGCATGAAAATCACTTTAAACATGCTAATTTTAGCTCTAACACTGATGATCCACCTACAAATGTGAACTGACGTTCAAAAATAAAACATTTGAAAACGGATCATTTTCCACATTTCTGAAGCATGACGTAATGGGGGGTGTTATCTCTTTTGTCGAAAATCAGCCGTTTTTGCTTGAACATTAAATGCCTCCAAATGGTATTTAATTAACTTCCCGGGGTGAAGAAACCCTTTTTGAGAACTCAGAGTGAGTAAATTGGCCATTTTCATGCACTTTTAACCATTCCATAAATCTTGTGTTTAGGGCCCCTGGAAGCATGAAAATCACTTTAAACATGCTAATTTTAGCTCTAACACTGATGATCAACCTACAAATGTGAACTGACATTCAAAAATAAAACATTTGAAAACGGACCATTTTCCACATTTCTGAAGCATGACGTAATGGGGGGGTGTTATCTCTTTTGTCGAAAATCAGCCGTTTTTGCTTGAATATTAAATGCCTCCAAATGGTATTTAATTAACTTCCCGGGGTGAAGAAACCGTTTTTGAGAACTCAGAGTGAGTAAATTGGCCATTTTCATGCACTTTTAACTATTCCATAAATCTTGTGTTCAGGGCCCCTGGAAGCATGAAAATCACTTTAAACATGCTAATTTTAGCTCTAACACTGATGATCAACCTACAAATGTGAACTGACGTTCAAAAATAAAACATTTGAAAACGGACCATTTTCCACATTTCTGAAGCATGACGTAATGGGGGGGTGTTATCTCTTTTGTCGAAAATCAGCCGTTTTTGCTTGAACATTAAATGCCTCCAAATGGTATTTAATTAACTTCCCGGGGTGAAGAAACCCTTTTTGAGAACTCAGAGTGAGTAAATTGGCCATTTTCATGCACTTTTAACCATTCCATAAATCTTGTGTTTAGGGCCCCTGGAAGCATGAAAATCACTTTAAACATGCTAATTTTAGCTCTAACACTGATGATCAACCTACAAATGTGAACTGACATTCAAAAATAAAACATTTGAAAATGGACCATTTTCCACATTTCTGAAGCATGACGTAATGGGGGGTGTTATCTCTTTTGTCAAAAATCAGCCGTTTTTGCTTGAACATTAAATGCCTCCAAATAGTATTTAATTCACTTCCCGAGCCCCTGGAAGCATGAAAATCACTTTAAACATGCTAATTTTAGCTCTAACACTGATGATCAACCTACAAATGTGAACTGACGTTCAAAAATAAAACATTTGAAAACGGACCATTTTCCACATTTCTGAATTATGACGTAATGGGGGGGTGTTATCTCTTTTGTCAAAAATCAGCCGTTTTTGCTTGAACATTAAATGCCTCCAAATAGTATTTAATTCACTTCCCGAGCCCCTGGAAGCATGAAAATCACTTTAAACATGCTAGTTTTAGCTCTAACACTGATGATCCACCTACAAATGTGAACTGACGTTCAAAAATAAAACATTTGAAAACGGACCATTTTCCACATTTCTGAAGCATGACGTAATGGGGGGGTGTTATCTCTTTTGTCGAAAATCAGCCGTTTTTGCTTGAATATTAAATGCCTCCAAATGGTATTTAATTAACTTCCCGGGGTGAAGAAACCCTTTTTGAGAACTCAGAGTGAGTAAATTGGCCATTTTCATGCACTTTTAACCATTCCATAAATCTTGTGTTTAGGGCCCCTGGAAGCATGAAAATCACTTTAAACATGCTAATTTTAGCTCTAACACTGATGATCAACCTACAAATGTGAACTGACGTTCAAAAATAAAACATTTGAAAATGGACCATTTTCCACATTTCTGAAGCATGACGTAATGGGGGGGTGTTATCTCTTTTGTCAAAAATCAGCCGTTTTTGCTTGAACATTAAATGCCTCCAAATAGTATTTAATTCACTTCCCGAGCCCCTGGAAGCATGAAAATCACTTTAAACATGCTAATTTTAGCTCTAACACTGATGATCCACCTACAAATGTGAACTGACGTTCAAAAATAAACCATTTGAAAACGGATCATTTTCCACATTTCTGAAGCATGACGTAATGGGGGGGGTGTTATCTCTTTTGTCGAAAATCAGCCGTTTTTGCTTGAACATTAAATGCCTCCAAATGGTATTTAATTAACTTCCCGGGGTGAAGAAACCCTTTTTGAGAACTCAGAGTGAGTAAATTGGCCATTTTCATGCACTTTTAACCATTCCATAAATCTTGTGTTTAGGGCCCCTGGAAGCATGAAAATCAATTTAAACATGCTAATTTTAGCTCTAACACTGATGATAAACGTACAAATGTGAACTGACGTTCAAAAATAAAACATTTGAAAACTGACCATTTTCCACATTTCTGAAGCATGACGTAATGGGGGGGTGTTATCTCTTTTGTCGAAAATCAGCCGTTTTTGCTTGAACATTAAATGCCTCCAAATGGTATTTAATTAACTTCCCGGGGTGAAGAAACCCTTTTTGAGAACTCAGAGTGAGTAAATTGGCCATTTTCATGCACTTTTAACCATTCCATAAATCTTGTGTTTAGGGCCCCTGGTAGCATGAAAATCACTTTAAACATGCTAATTTTAGCTCTAACACTGATGATCAACCTACAAATGTGAACTGACGTTCAAAAATAAAACATTTGAAAACGGACCATTTTCCACATTTCTGAAGCATGACGTAATGGGGGGGGGTGTTATCTCTTTTGTCAAAAATCAGCCGTTTTTGCTTGAACATTAAATTCCTCCAAATAGTATTTAATTCACTTCCCAAGCCCCTGGAAGCATGAAAATCACTTTAAACATGCTAATTTTAGCTCTAACACTGATGATCAACCTACAAATGTGAACTGACGTTCAAAAATAAAACATTTGAAAACGGACCATTTTCCACATTTCTGAAGCATGACGTAATGGGGGGGTGTTATCTCTTTTGTCAAAAATCAGCCGTTTTTGATTGAACATAAATGCCTCCAAATAGTATTTATTTCACTTCCCGAGCCCCTGGAAGCATGAAAATCACTTTAAACATGCTAATTTTAGCTCTAACACTGATGATCCACCTACAAATGTGAACTGACGTTCAAAAATAAAACATTTGAAAACGGATCATTTTCCACATTTCTGAAGCATGACGTAATGGGGGGGGTGTTATCTCTTTTGTCGAAAATCAGCCGTTTTTGCTTGAACATTAAATGCCTCCAAATAGTATTTAATTAACTTCCCGGGGTGAAGAAACTCTTTTTGAGAACTCAGAGTGAGAAAATTGGCCATTTTCATGCACTGTTAACCATTCCATAAATCTTGTGTTTAGGGCCCCTGGAAGCATGAAAATCACTTTAAACATGCAAATTTTAGCTCTAACACTGATGATCAACCTACAAATGTGAACTGACGTTCAAAAATAAAACATTTGAAAACGGACCATTTTCCACATTTCTGAAGCATGACGTAATGGGGGGGTGTTATCTCTTTTGTCAAAAATCAGCCGTTTTTGATTGAACATAAATGCCTCCAAATAGTATTTATTTCACTTCCCGAGCCCCTGGAAGCATGAAAATCACTTTAAACATGCTAATTTTAGCTCTAACACTGATGATAAACGTACAAATGTGAACTGACGTTCAAAAATAAAACATTTGAAAACGGACCATTTTCCACATTTCTGAAGCATGACGTAATGGGGGGGGTGTTATCTCTTTTGTCGAAAATCAGCCGTTTTTGCTTGAACATTAAATGCCTCCAAATGGTATTTAATTAACTTCCCGGGGTGAAGAAACCCTTTTTGAGAACTCAGAGTGAGTAAATTGGCCATTTTCATGCACTTTTAACCATTCCATAAATCTTGTGTTTAGGGCCCCTGGTAGCATGAAAATCACTTTAAACATGCTAATTTTAGCTCTAACACTGATGATCAACCTACAAATGTGAACTGACGTTCAAAAATAAAACATTTGAAAACGGACCATTTTCCACATTTCTGAAGCATGACGTAATGGGGGGGGTGTTATCTCTTTTGTCAAAAATCAGCCGTTTTTGCTTGAACATTAAATTCCTCCAAATAGTATTTAATTCACTTCCCGAGCCCCTGGAAGCATGAAAATCACTTTAAACATGCTAATTTTAGCTCTAACACTGATGATCTACCTACAAATGTGAACTGACGTTCAAAAATAAAACATTTGAAAACGGACCATTTTCCACATTTCTGAAGCATGACGTAATGGGGGGGTGTTATCTCTTTTGTCGAAAATCAGCCGTTTTTGCTTGAACATTAAATGCCTCCAAATGGTATTTAATTAACTTCCCGGGGTGAAGAAACCCTTTTTGAGAACTCAGAGTGAGTAAATTGGCCATTTTCATGCACTTTTAACCATTCCATAAATCTTGTGTTTAGGGCCCCTGGAAGCATGAAAATCACTTTAAACATGCTAATTTTAGCTCTAACACTGATGATCAACCTACAAATGTGAACTGACGTTCAAAAATAAAACATTTGAAAACGGACCATTTTCCACATTTCTGAAGCATGACGTAATGGGGGGGTGTTATCTCTTTTGTCAAAAATCAGCCGTTTTTGCTTGAACATTAAATGCCTCCAAATAGTATTTAATTCACTTCCCGAGCCCCTGGAAGCATGAAAATCACTTTAAACATGCTAATTTTAGCTCTAACACTGATGATCCACCTACAAATGTGAACTGACGTTCAAAAATAAAACATTTGAAAACGGATCATTTTCCACATTTCTGAAGCATGACGTAATGGGGGGTGTTATCTCTTTTGTCGAAAATCAGCCGTTTTTGCTTGAACATTAAATGCCTCCAAATGGTATTTAATTGACTTCCCGGGGTGAAGAAACCCTTTTTGAGAACTCAGAGTGAGTAAATTGGCCATTTTCATGCACTTTTAACCATTCCATAAATCTTGTGTTTAGGGCCCCTGGAAGCATGAAAATCACTTTAAACATGCTAATTTTAGCTCTAACACTGATGATCAACCTACAAATGTGAACTGACATTCAAAAATAAAACATTTGAAAACGGACCATTTTCCACATTTCTGAAGCATGACGTAATGGGGGGGGTGTTATCTCTTTTGTCGAAAATCAGCCGTTTTTGCTTGAATATTAAATGCCTCCAAATGGTATTTAATTAACTTCCCGGGGTGAAGAAACCGTTTTTGAGAACTCAGAGTGAGTAAATTGGCCATTTTCATGCACTTTTAACTATTCCATAAATCTTGTGTTCAGGGCCCCTGGAAGCATGAAAATCACTTTAAACATGCTAATTTTAGCTCTAACACTGATGATCAACCTACAAATGTGAACTGACGTTCAAAAATAAAACATTTGAAAACGGACCATTTTCCACATTTCTGAAGCATGACGTAATGGGGGGGTGTTATCTCTTTTGTCGAAAATCAGCCGTTTTTGCTTGAACATTAAATGCCTCCAAATGGTATTTAATTAACTTCCCGGGGTGAAGAAACCCTTTTTGAGAACTCAGAGTGAGTAAATTGGCCATTTTCATGCACTTTTAACCATTCCATAAATCTTGTGTTTAGGGCCCCTGGAAGCATGAAAATCACTTTAAACATGCTAATTTTAGCTCTAACACTGATGATCAACCTACAAATGTGAACTGACATTCAAAAATAAAACATTTGAAAACGGACCATTTTCCACATTTCTGAAGCATGACGTAATGGGGGGTGTTATCTCTTTTGTCAAAAATCAGCCGTTTTTGCTTGAACATTAAATGCCTCCAAATAGTATTTAATTCACTTCCCGAGCCCCTGGAAGCATGAAAATCACTTTAAACATGCTAATTTTAGCTCTAACACTGATGATCAACCTACAAATGTGAACTGACGTTCAAAAATAAAACATTTGAAAACGGACCATTTTCCACATTTCTGAATTATGACGTAATGGGGGGGTGTTATCTCTTTTGTCAAAAATCAGCCGTTTTTGCTTGAACATTAAATGCCTCCAAATAGTATTTAATTCACTTCCCGAGCCCCTGGAAGCATGAAAATCACTTTAAACATGCTAGTTTTAGCTCTAACACTGATGATCCACCTACAAATGTGAACTGACGTTCAAAAATAAAACATTTGAAAACGGACCATTTTCCACATTTCTGAAGCATGACGTAATGGGGGGGTGTTATCTCTTTTGTCGAAAATCAGCCGTTTTTGCTTGAATATTAAATGCCTCCAAATGGTATTTAATTAACTTCCCGGGGTGAAGAAACCGTTTTTGAGAACTCAGAGTGAGTAAATCGGCCATTTTCATGCACTTTTAACTATTCCATAAATCTTGTGTTCAGGGCCCCTGGAAGCATGAAAATCACTTTAAACATGCTAATTTTAGCTCTAACACTGATGATCAACCTACAAATATGAACTGACGTTCAAAAATAAAACATTTGAAAACGGACCATTTTCCACATTTCTGAAGCATGACGTAATGGGGGGGGTGTTATCTCTTTTGTCGAAAATCAGCCGTTTTTGCTTGAACATTAAATGCCTCCAAATGGTATTTAATTAACTTCCCGGGGTGAAGAAACCCTTTTTGAGAACTCAGAGTGAGTAAATTGGCCATTTTCATGCACTTTTAACCATTCCATAAATCTTGTGTTTAGGGCCCCTGGAAGCATGAAAATCACTTTAAACATGCTAATTTTAGCTCTAACACTGATGATCAACCTACAAATGTGAACTGACGTTCAAAAATAAAACATTTGAAAATGGACCATTTTCCACATTTCTGAAGCATGACGTAATGGGGGGGTGTTATCTCTTTTGTCAAAAATCAGCCGTTTTTGCTTGAACATTAAATGCCTCCAAATAGTATTTAATTCACTTCCCGAGCCCCTGGAAGCATGAAAATCACTTTAAACATGCTAATTTTAGCTCTAACACTGATGATCCACCTACAAATGTGAACTGACGTTCAAAAATAAAACATTTGAAAACGGATCATTTTCCACATTTCTGAAGCATGACGTAATGGGGGGGTGTTATCTCTTTTGTCGAAAATCAGCCGTTTTTGCTTGAACATTAAATGCCTCCAAATGGTATTTAATTAACTTCCCGGGGTGAAGAAACCCTTTTTGAGAACTCAGAGTGAGTAAATTGGCCATTTTCATGCACTTTTAACCATTCCATAAATCTTGTGTTTAGGGCCCCTGGTAGCATGAAAATCACTTTAAACATGCTAATTTTAGCTCTAACACTGATGATCAACCTACAAATGTGAACTGACGTTCAAAAATAAAACATTTGAAAACGGACCATTTTCCACATTTCTGAAGCATGACGTAATGGGGGGGGTGTTATCTCTTTTGTCAAAAATCAGCCGTTTTTGCTTGAACATTAAATTCCTCCAAATAGTATTTAATTCACTTCCCAAGCCCCTGGAAGCATGAAAATCACTTTAAACATGCTAATTTTAGCTCTAACACTGATGATCAACCTACAAATGTGAACTGACGTTCAAAAATAAAACATTTGAAAACGGACCATTTTCCACATTTCTGAAGCATGACGTAATGGGGGGGTGTTATCTCTTTTGTCAAAAATCAGCCGTTTTTGATTGAACATAAATGCCTCCAAATAGTATTTATTTCACTTCCCGAGCCCCTGGAAGCATGAAAATCACTTTAAACATGCTAATTTTAGCTCTAACACTGATGATCCACCTACAAATGTGAACTGACGTTCATAAATAAAACATTTGAAAACGGATCATTTTCCACATTTCTGAAGCATGACGTAATGGGGGGGGTGTTATCTCTTTTGTCGAAAATCAGCCGTTTTTGCTTGAACATTAAATGCCTCCAAATAGTATTTAATTAACTTCCCGGGGTGAAGAAACTCTTTTTGAGAACTCAGAGTGAGTAAATTGGCCATTTTCATGCACTGTTAACCATTCCATAAATCTTGTGTTTAGGGCCCCTGGAAGCATGAAAATCACTTTAAACATGCAAATTTTAGCTCTAACACTGATGATCAACCTACAAATGTGAACTGACGTTCAAAAATAAAACATTTGAAAACGGACCATTTTCCACATTTCTGAAGCATGACGTAATGGGGGGGTGTTATCTCTTTTGTCAAAAATCAGCCGTTTTTGATTGAACATAAATGCCTCCAAATAGTATTTATTTCACTTCCCGAGCCCCTGGAAGCATGAAAATCACTTTAAACATGCTAATTTTAGCTCTAACACTGATGATAAACGTACAAATGTGAACTGACGTTCAAAAATAAAACATTTGAAAACGGACCATTTTCCACATTTCTGAAGCATGACGTAATGGGGGGGTGTTATCTCTTTTGTCGAAAATCAGCCGTTTTTGCTTGAACATTAAATGCCTCCAAATGGTATTTAATTAACTTCCCGGGGTGAAGAAACCCTTTTTGAGAACTCAGAGTGAGTAAATTGGCCATTTTCATGCACTTTTAACCATTCCATAAATCTTGTGTTTAGGGCCCCTGGTAGCATGAAAATCACTTTAAACATGCTAATTTTAGCTCTAACACTGATGATCAACCTACAAATGTGAACTGACGTTCAAAAATAAAACATTTGAAAACGGACCATTTTCCACATTTCTGAAGCATGACGTAATGGGGGGGGGTGTTATCTCTTTTGTCAAAAATCAGCCGTTTTTGCTTGAACATTAAATTCCTCCAAATAGTATTTAATTCACTTCCCGAGCCCCTGGAAGCATGAAAATCACTTTAAACATGCTAATTTTAGCTCTAACACTGATGATCTACCTACAAATGTGAACTGACGTTCAAAAATAAAACATTTGAAAACGGACCATTTTCCACATTTCTGAAGCATGACGTAATGGGGTGGTGTTATCTCTTTTGTCGAAAATCAGCCGTTTTTGCTTGAACATTAAATGCCTCCAAATGGTATTTAATTAACTTCCCGGGGTGAAGAAACCCTTTTTGAGAACTCAGAGTGAGTAAATTGGCCATTTTCATGCACTTTTAACCATTCCATAAATCTTGTGTTTAGGGCCCCTGGAAGCATGAAAATCACTTTAAACATGCTAATTTTAGCTCTAACACTGATGATCAACCTACAAATGTGAACTGACGTTCAAAAATAACACATTTGAAAACGGACCATTTTCCACATTTCTGAAGCATGACGTAATGGGGGGGTGTTATCTCTTTTGTCAAAAATCAGCCGTTTTTGCTTGAACATTAAATGCCTCCAAATAGTATTTAATTCACTTCCCGAGCCCCTGGAAGCATGAAAATCACTTTAAACATGCTAATTTTAGCTCTAACACTGATGATCCACCTACAAATGTGAACTGACGTTCAAAAATAAAACATTTGAAAACGGATCATTTTCCACATTTCTGAAGCATGACGTAATGGGGGGTGTTATCTCTTTTGTCGAAAATCAGCCGTTTTTGCTTGAACATTAAATGCCTCCAAATGGTATTTAATTAACTTCCCGGGGTGAAGAAACCCTTTTTGAGAACTCAGAGTGAGTAAATTGGCCATTTTCATGCACTTTTAACCATTCCATAAATCTTGTGTTTAGGGCCCCTGGAAGCATGAAAATCACTTTAAACATGCTAATTTTAGCTCTAACACTGATGATCAACCTACAAATGTGAACTGACGTTCAAAAATAAAACATTTGAAAATGGACCATTTTCCACGTTTCTGAAGCATGACGTAATGGGGGGGTGTTATCTCTTTTGTCAAAAATCAGCCGTTTTTGCTTGAACATTAAATGCCTCCAAATAGTATTTAATTCACTTCCCGAGCCCCTGGAAGCATGAAAATCACTTTAAACATGCTAATTTTAGCTCTAACACTGATGATCCACCTACAAATGTGAACTGACGTTCAAAAATAAAACATTTGAAAACGGATCATTTTCCACATTTCTGAAGCATGACGTAATGGGGGGGGTGTTATCTCTTTTGTCGAAAATCAGCCGTTTTTGCTTGAACATTAAATGCCTCCAAATGGTATTTAATTAACTTCCCGGGGTGAAGAAACCCTTTTTGAGAACTCAGAGTGAGTAAATTGGCCATTTTCATGCACTTTTAACCATTCCATAAATCTTGTGTTTAGGGCCCCTGGAAGCATGAAAATCACTTTAAACATGCTAATTTTAGCTCTAACACTGATGATCAACCTACAAATGTGAACTGACGTTCAAAAATAAAACATTTGAAAACGGACCATTTTCCACATTTCTGAATTATGACGTAATGGGGGGTGTTATCTCTTTTGTCAAAAATCAGCCGTTTTTGCTTGAACATTAAATGCCTCCAAATAGTATTTAATTCACTTCCCGAGCCCCTGGAAGCATGAAAATCACTTTAAACATGCTAGTTTTAGCTCTAACACTGATGATCCACCTACAAATGTGAACTGACGTTCAAAAATAAAACATTTGAAAACGGACCATTTTCCACATTTCTGAAGCATGACGTAATGGGGGGGTGTTATCTCTTTTGTCGAAAATCAGCCGTTTTTGCTTGAATATTAAATGCCTCCAAATGGTATTTAATTAACTTCCCGGGGTGAAGAAACCCTTTAATTGGCCATTTTCATGCACTTTTAACCATTCCATAAATCTTGTGTTTAGGGCCCCTGGAAGCATGAAAATCACTTTAAACATGCTAATTTTAGCTCTAACACTGATGATCAACCTACAAATGTGAACTGACGTTCAAAAATAAAACATTTGAAAATGGACCATTTTCCACATTTCTGAAGCATGACGTAATGGGGGGGTGTTATCTCTTTTGTCAAAAATCAGCCGTTTTTGCTTGAACATTAAATGCCTCCAAATAGTATTTAATTCACTTCCCGAGCCCCTGGAAGCATGAAAATCACTTTAAACATGCTAATTTTAGCTCTAACACTGATGATCCACCTACAAATGTGAACTGACGTTCAAAAATAAAACATTTGAAAACGGATCATTTTCCACATTTCTGAAGCATGACGTAATGGGGGGGGTGTTATCTCTTTTGTCGAAAATCAGCCGTTTTTGCTTGAACATTAAATGCCTCCAAATGGTATTTAATTAACTTCCCGGGGTGAAGAAACCCTTTTTGAGAACTCAGAGTGAGTAAATTGGCCATTTTCATGCACTTTTAACCATTCCATAAATCTTGTGTTTAGGGCCCCTGGAAGCATGAAAATCAATTTAAACATGCTAATTTTAGCTCTAACACTGATGATCAACCTACAAATGTGAACTGACGTTCAAAAATAAAACATTTGAAAACGGACCATTTTCCACATTTCTGAAGCATGACGTAATGGGGGGGTGTTATCTCTTTTGTCAAAAATCAGCTGTTTTTGCTTGAACATTAAATGCCTCCAAATAGTATTTAATTCACTTCCCGAGCCCCTGGAAGCATGAAAATCACTTTAAACATGCTAATTTTAGCTCTAACACTGATGATAAACGTACAAATGTGAACTGACGTTCAAAAATAAAACATTTGAAAACTGACCATTTTCCACATTTCTGAAGCATGACGTAATGGGGGGGTGTTATCTCTTTTGTCGAAAATCAGCCGTTTTTGCTTGAACATTAAATGCCTCCAAATGGTATTTAATTAACTTCCCGGGGTGAAGAAACCCTTTTTGAGAACTCAGAGTGAGTAAATTGGCCATTTTCATGCACTTTTAACCATTCCATAAATCTTGTGTTTAGGGCCCCTGGTAGCATGAAAATCACTTTAAACATGCTAATTTTAGCTCTAACACTGATGATCATCCTACAAATGTGAACTGACGTTCAAAAATAAAACATTTGAAAACGGACCATTTTCCACATTTCTGAAGCATGACGTAATGGGGGGGGGTGTTATCTCTTTTGTCAAAAATCAGCCGTTTTTGCTTGAACATTAAATTCCTCCAAATAGTATTTAATTCACTTCCCAAGCCCCTGGAAGCATGAAAATCACTTTAAACATGCTAATTTTAGCTCTAACACTGATGATCAACCTACAAATGTGAACTGACGTTCAAAAATAAAACATTTGAAAACGGACCATTTTCCACATTTCTGAAGCATGACGTAATGGGGGGGTGTTATCTCTTTTGTCAAAAATCAGCCGTTTTTGATTGAACATAAATGCCTCCAAATAGTATTTATTTCACTTCCCGAGCCCCTGGAAGCATGAAAATCACTTTAAACATGCTAATTTTAGCTCTAACACTGATGATCCACCTACAAATGTGAACTGACGTTCAAAAATAAAACATTTGAAAACGGATCATTTTCCACATTTCTGAAGCATGACGTAATGGGGGGGGTGTTATCTCTTTTGTCGAAAATCAGCCGTTTTTGCTTGAACATTAAATGCCTCCAAATAGTATTTAATTAACTTCCCGGGGTGAAGAAACTCTTTTTGAGAACTCAGAGTGAGAAAATTGGCCATTTTCATGCACTGTTAACCATTCCATAAATCTTGTGTTTAGGGCCCCTGGAAGCATGAAAATCACTTTAAACATGCAAATTTTAGCTCTAACACTGATGATCAACCTACAAATGTGAACTGACGTTCAAAAATAAAACATTTGAAAACGGACCATTTTCCACATTTCTGAAGCATGACGTAATAGGGGGGTGTTATCTCTTTTGTCAAAAATCAGCCGTTTTTGATTGAACATAAATGCCTCCAAATAGTATTTATTTCACTTCCCGAGCCCCTGGAAGCATGAAAATCACTTTAAACATGCTAATTTTAGCTCTAACACTGATGATAAACGTACAAATGTGAACTGACGTTCAAAAATAAAACATTTGAAAACGGACCATTTTCCACATTTCTGAAGCATGACGTAATGGGGGGGTGTTATCTCTTTTGTCGAAAATCAGCCGTTTTTGCTTGAACATTAAATGCCTCCAAATGGTATTTAATTAACTTCCCGGGGTGAAGAAACCCTTTTTGAGAACTCAGAGTGAGTAAATTGGCCATTTTCATGCACTTTTAACCATTCCATAAATCTTGTGTTTAGGGCCCCTGGTAGCATGAAAATCACTTTAAACATGCTAATTTTAGCTCTAACACTGATGATCAACCTACAAATGTGAACTGACGTTCAAAAATAAAACATTTGAAAACGGACCATTTTCCACATTTCTGAAGCATGACGTAATGGGGGGGGTGTTATCTCTTTTGTCAAAAATCAGCCGTTTTTGCTTGAACATTAAATTCCTCCAAATAGTATTTAATTCACTTCCCGAGCCCCTGGAAGCATGAAAATCACTTTAAACATGCTAATTTTAGCTCTAACACTGATGATCTACCTACAAATGTGAACTGACGTTCAAAAATAAAACATTTGAAAACGGACCATTTTCCACATTTCTGAAGCATGACGTAATGGGGGGGTGTTATCTCTTTTGTCGAAAATCAGCCGTTTTTGCTTGAACATTAAATGCCTCCAAATGGTATTTAATTAACTTCCCGGGGTGAAGAAACCCTTTTTGAGAACTCAGAGTGAGTAAATTGGCCATTTTCATGCACTTTTAACCATTCCATAAATCTTGTGTTTAGGGCCCCTGGAAGCATGAAAATCACTTTAAACATGCTAATTTTAGCTCTAACACTGATGATCAACCTACAAATGTGAACTGACGTTCAAAAATAAAACATTTGAAAACGGACCATTTTCCACATTTCTGAAGCATGACGTAATGGGGGGGTGTTATCTCTTTTGTCAAAAATCAGCCGTTTTTGCTTGAACATTAAATGCCTCCAAATAGTATTTAATTCACTTCCCGAGCCCCTGGAAGCATGAAAATCACTTTAAACATGCTAATTTTAGCTCTAACACTGATGATCCACCTACAAATGTGAACTGACGTTCAAAAATAAAACATTTGAAAACGGATCATTTTCCACATTTCTGAAGCATGACGTAATGGGGGGTGTTATCTCTTTTGTCGAAAATCAGCCGTTTTTGCTTGAACATTAAATGCCTCCAAATGGTATTTAATTAACTTCCCGGGGTGAAGAAACCCTTTTTGAGAACTCAGAGTGAGTAAATTGGCCATTTTCATGCACTTTTAACCATTCCATAAATCTTGTGTTTAGGGCCCCTGGAAGCATGAAAATCACTTTAAACATGCTAATTTTAGCTCTAACACTGATGATCAACCTACAAATGTGAACTGACATTCAAAAATAAAACATTTGAAAACGGACCATTTTCCACATTTCTGAAGCATGACGTAATGGGGGGTGTTATCTCTTTTGTCAAAAATCAGCCGTTTTTGCTTGAACATTAAATGCCTCCAAATAGTATTTAATTCACTTCCCGAGCCCCTGGAAGCATGAAAATCACTTTAAACATGCTAGTTTTAGCTCTAACACTGATGATCCACCTACAAATGTGAACTGACGTTCAAAAATAAAACATTTGAAAACGGACCATTTTCCACATTTCTGAAGCATGACGTAATGGGGGGGTGTTATCTCTTTTGTCGAAAATCAGCCGTTTTTGCTTGAATATTAAATGCCTCCAAATGGTATTTAATTAACTTCCCGGGGTGAAGAAACCGTTTTTGAGAACTCAGAGTGAGTAAATTGGCCATTTTCATGCACTTTTAACTATTCCATAAATCTTGTGTTCAGGGCCCCTGGAAGCATGAAAATCACTTTAAACATGCTAATTTTAGCTCTAACACTGATGATCAACCTACAAATGTGAACTGACGTTCAAAAATAAAACATTTGAAAACGGACCATTTTCCACATTTCTGAAGCATGACGTAATGGGGGGGTGTTATCTCTTTTGTCGAAAATCAGCCGTTTTTGCTTGAACATTAAATGCCTCCAAATGGTATTTAATTAACTTCCCGGGGTGAAGAAACCCTTTTTGAGAACTCAGAGTGAGTAAATTGGCCATTTTCATGCACTTTTAACCATTCCATAAATCTTGTGTTTAGGGCCCCTGGAAGCATGAAAATCACTTTAAACATGCTAATTTTAGCTCTAACACTGATGATCAACCTACAAATGTGAACTGACATTCAAAAATAAAACATTTGAAAACGGACCATTTTCCACATTTCTGAAGCATGACGTAATGGGGGGTGTTATCTCTTTTGTCAAAAATCAGCCGTTTTTGCTTGAACATTAAATGCCTCCAAATAGTATTTAATTCACTTCCCGAGCCCCTGGAAGCATGAAAATCACTTTAAACATGCTAATTTTAGCTCTAACACTGATGATCAACCTACAAATGTGAACTGACGTTCAAAAATAAAACATTTGAAAACGGACCATTTTCCACATTTCTGAATTATGACGTAATGGGGGGGTGTTATCTCTTTTGTCAAAAATCAGCCGTTTTTGCTTGAACATTAAATGCCTCCAAATAGTATTTAATTCACTTCCCGAGCCCCTGGAAGCATGAAAATCACTTTAAACATGCTAGTTTTAGCTCTAACACTGATGATCCACCTACAAATGTGAACTGACGTTCAAAAATAAAACATTTGAAAACGGACCATTTTCCACATTTCTGAAGCATGACGTAATGGGGGGGTGTTATCTCTTTTGTCGAAAATCAGCCGTTTTTGCTTGAATATTAAATGCCTCCAAATGGTATTTAATTCACTTCCCGAGCCCCTGGAAGCATGAAAATCACTTTAAACATGCTAGTTTTAGCTCTAACACTGATGATCCACCTACAAATGTGAACTGACGTTCAAAAATAAAACATTTGAAAACGGACCATTTTCCACATTTCTGAAGCATGACGTAATGGGGGGGTGTTATCTCTTTTGTCGAAAATCAGCCGTTTTTGCTTGAATATTAAATGCCTCCAAATGGTATTTAATTAACTTCCCGGGGTGAAGAAACCGTTTTTGAGAACTCAGAGTGAGTAAATTGGCCATTTTCATGCACTTTTAACTATTCCATAAATCTTGTGTTCAGGGCCCCTGGAAGCATGAAAATCACTTTAAACATGCTAATTTTAGCTCTAACACTGATGATCAACCTACAAATGTGAACTGACGTTCAAAAATAAAACATTTGAAAACGGACCATTTTCCACATTTCTGAAGCATGACGTAATGGGGGGGTGTTATCTCTTTTGTCGAAAATCAGCCGTTTTTGCTTGAACATTAAATGCCTCCAAATGGTATTTAATTAACTTCCCGGGGTGAAGAAACCCTTTTTGAGAACTCAGAGTGAGTAAATTGGCCATTTTCATGCACTTTTAACCATTCCATAAATCTTGTGTTTAGGGCCCCTGGAAGCATGAAAATCACTTTAAACATGCTAATTTTAGCTCTAACACTGATGATCAACCTACAAATGTGAACTGACATTCAAAAATAAAACATTTGAAAACGGACCATTTTCCACATTTCTGAAGCATGACGTAATGGGGGGTGTTATCTCTTTTGTCAAAAATCAGCCGTTTTTGCTTGAACATTAAATGCCTCCAAATAGTATTTAATTCACTTCCCGAGCCCCTGGAAGCATGAAAATCACTTTAAACATGCTAATTTTAGCTCTAACACTGATGATCAACCTACAAATGTGAACTGACGTTCAAAAATAAAACATTTGAAAACGGACCATTTTCCACATTTCTGAATTATGACGTAATGGGGGGGTGTTATCTCTTTTGTCAAAAATCAGCCGTTTTTGCTTGAACATTAAATGCCTCCAAATAGTATTTAATTCACTTCCCGAGCCCCTGGAAGCATGAAAATCACTTTAAACATGCTAGTTTTAGCTCTAACACTGATGATCCACCTACAAATGTGAACTGACGTTCAAAAATAAAACATTTGAAAACGGACCATTTTCCACATTTCTGAAGCATGACGTAATGGGGGGGTGTTATCTCTTTTGTCGAAAATCAGCCGTTTTTGCTTGAATATTAAATGCCTCCAAATGGTATTTAATTAACTTCCCGGGGTGAAGAAACCGTTTTTGAGAACTCAGAGTGAGTAAATCGGCCATTTTCATGCACTTTTAACTATTCCATAAATCTTGTGTTCAGGGCCCCTGGAAGCATGAAAATCACTTTAAACATGCTAATTTTAGCTCTAACACTGATGATCAACCTACAAATATGAACTGACGTTCAAAAATAAAACATTTGAAAACGGACCATTTTCCACATTTCTGAAGCATGACGTAATGGGGGGGTGTTATCTCTTTTGTCGAAAATCAGCCGTTTTTGCTTGAACATTAAATGCCTCCAAATGGTATTTAATTAACTTCCCGGGGTGAAGAAACCCTTTTTGAGAACTCAGAGTGAGTAAATTGGCCATTTTCATGCACTTTTAACCATTCCATAAATCTTGTGTTTAGGGCCCCTGGAAGCATGAAAATCACTTTAAACATGCTAATTTTAGCTCTAACACTGATGATCAACCTACAAATGTGAACTGACGTTCAAAAATAAAACATTTGAAAATGGACCATTTTCCACATTTCTGAAGCATGACGTAATGGGGGGGTGTTATCTCTTTTGTCAAAAATCAGCCGTTTTTGCTTGAACATTAAATGCCTCCAAATAGTATTTAATTCACTTCCCGAGCCCCTGGAAGCATGAAAATCACTTTAAACATGCTAATTTTAGCTCTAACACTGATGATCCACCTACAAATGTGAACTGACGTTCAAAAATAAAACATTTGAAAACGGATCATTTTCCACATTTCTGAAGCATGACGTAATGGGGGGGTGTTATCTCTTTTGTCGAAAATCAGCCGTTTTTGCTTGAACATTAAATGCCTCCAAATGGTATTTAATTAACTTCCCGGGGTGAAGAAACCCTTTTTGAGAACTCAGAGTGAGTAAATTGGCCATTTTCATGCACTTTTAACCATTCCATAAATCTTGTGTTTAGGGCCCCTGGTAGCATGAAAATCACTTTAAACATGCTAATTTTAGCTCTAACACTGATGATCAACCTACAAATGTGAACTGACGTTCAAAAATAAAACATTTGAAAACGGACCATTTTCCACATTTCTGAAGCATGACGTAATGGGGGGGGGGTGTTATCTCTTTTGTCAAAAATCAGCCGTTTTTGCTTGAACATTAAATTCCTCCAAATAGTATTTAATTCACTTCCCAAGCCCCTGGAAGCATGAAAATCACTTTAAACATGCTAATTTTAGCTCTAACACTGATGATCAACCTACAAATGTGAACTGACGTTCAAAAATAAAACATTTGAAAACGGACCATTTTCCACATTTCTGAAGCATGACGTAATGGGGGGGTGTTATCTCTTTTGTCAAAAATCAGCCGTTTTTGATTGAACATAAATGCCTCCAAATAGTATTTATTTCACTTCCCGAGCCCCTGGAAGCATGAAAATCACTTTAAACATGCTAATTTTAGCTCTAACACTGATGATCCACCTACAAATGTGAACTGACGTTCATAAATAAAACATTTGAAAACGGATCATTTTCCACATTTCTGAAGCATGACGTAATGGGGGGGGTGTTATCTCTTTTGTCGAAAATCAGCCGTTTTTGCTTGAACATTAAATGCCTCCAAATAGTATTTAATTAACTTCCCGGGGTGAAGAAACTCTTTTTGAGAACTCAGAGTGAGTAAATTGGCCATTTTCATGCACTGTTAACCATTCCATAAATCTTGTGTTTAGGGCCCCTGGAAGCATGAAAATCACTTTAAACATGCAAATTTTAGCTCTAACACTGATGATCAACCTACAAATGTGAACTGACGTTCAAAAATAAAACATTTGAAAAGGGACCATTTTCCACATTTCTGAAGCATGACGTAATGGGGGGGTGTTATCTCTTTTGTCAAAAATCAGCCGTTTTTGATTGAACATAAATGCCTCCAAATAGTATTTATTTCACTTCCCGAGCCCCTGGAAGCATGAAAATCACTTTAAACATGCTAATTTTAGCTCTAACACTGATGATAAACGTACAAATGTGAACTGACGTTCAAAAATAAAACATTTGAAAACGGACCATTTTCCACATTTCTGAAGCATGACGTAATGGGGGGGTGTTATCTCTTTTGTCGAAAATCAGCCGTTTTTGCTTGAACATTAAATGCCTCCAAATGGTATTTAATTAACTTCCCGGGGTGAAGAAACCCTTTTTGAGAACTCAGAGTGAGTAAATTGGCCATTTTCATGCACTTTTAACCATTCCATAAATCTTGTGTTTAGGGCCCCTGGTAGCATGAAAATCACTTTAAACATGCTAATTTTAGCTCTAACACTGATGATCAACCTACAAATGTGAACTGACGTTCAAAAATAAAACATTTGAAAACGGACCATTTTCCACATTTCTGAAGCATGACGTAATGGGGGGGGGGTGTTATCTCTTTTGTCAAAAATCAGCCGTTTTTGCTTGAACATTAAATTCCTCCAAATAGTATTTAATTCACTTCCCGAGCCCCTGGAAGCATGAAAATCACTTTAAACATGCTAATTTTAGCTCTAACACTGATGATCTACCTACAAATATGAACTGACGTTCAAAAATAAAACATTTGAAAACGGACCATTTTCCACATTTCTGAAGCATGACGTAATGGGGTGGTGTTATCTCTTTTGTCGAAAATCAGCCGTTTTTGCTTGAACATTAAATGCCTCCAAATGGTATTTAATTAACTTCCCGGGGTGAAGAAACCCTTTTTGAGAACTCAAAGTGAGTAAATTGGCCATTTTCATGCACTTTTAACCATTCCATAAATCTTGTGTTTAGGGCCCCTGGAAGCATGAAAATCACTTTAAACATGCTAATTTTAGCTCTAACACTGATGATCAACCTACAAATGTGAACTGACGTTCAAAAATAACACATTTGAAAACGGACCATTTTCCACATTTCTGAAGCATGACGTAATGGGGGGGTGTTATCTCTTTTGTCAAAAATCAGCCGTTTTTGCTTGAACATTAAATGCCTCCAAATAGTATTTAATTCACTTCCCGAGCCCCTGGAAGCATGAAAATCACTTTAAACATGCTAATTTTAGCTCTAACACTGATGATCCACCTACAAATGTGAACTGACGTTCAAAAATAAAACATTTGAAAACGGATCATTTTCCACATTTCTGAAGCATGACGTAATGGGGGGTGTTATCTCTTTTGTCGAAAATCAGCCGTTTTTGCTTGAACATTAAATGCCTCCAAATGGTATTTAATTAACTTCCCGGGGTGAAGAAACCCTTTTTGAGAACTCAGAGTGAGTAAATTGGCCATTTTCATGCACTTTTAACCATTCCATAAATCTTGTGTTTAGGGCCCCTGGAAGCATGAAAATCACTTTAAACATGCTAATTTTAGCTCTAACACTGATGATCAACCTACAAATGTGAACTGACATTCAAAAATAAAACATTTGAAAACGGACCATTTTCCACATTTCTGAAGCATGACGTAATGGGGGGTGTTATCTCTTTTGTCAAAAATCAGCCGTTTTTGCTTGAACATTAAATGCCTCCAAATAGTATTTAATTCACTTCCCGAGCCCCTGGAAGCATGAAAATCACTTTAAACATGCTAGTTTTAGCTCTAACACTGATGATCCACCTACAAATGTGAACTGACGTTCAAAAATAAAACATTTGAAAACGGACCATTTTCCACATTTCTGAAGCATGACGTAATGGGGGGGTGTTATCTCTTTTGTCGAAAATCAGCCGTTTTTGCTTGAATATTAAATGCCTCCAAATGGTATTTAATTAACTTCCCGGGGTGAAGAAACCGTTTTTGAGAACTCAGAGTGAGTAAATTGGCCATTTTCATGCACTTTTAACTATTCCATAAATCTTGTGTTCAGGGCCCCTGGAAGCATGAAAATCACTTTAAACATGCTAATTTTAGCTCTAACACTGATGATCAACCTACAAATGTGAACTGACGTTCAAAAATAAAACATTTGAAAACGGACCATTTTCCACATTTCTGAAGCATGACGTAATGGGGGGGTGTTATCTCTTTTGTCGAAAATCAGCCGTTTTTGCTTGAACATTAAATGCCTCCAAATGGTATTTAATTAACTTCCCGGGGTGAAGAAACCCTTTTTGAGAACTCAGAGTGAGTAAATTGGCCATTTTCATGCACTTTTAACCATTCCATAAATCTTGTGTTTAGGGCCCCTGGAAGCATGAAAATCACTTTAAACATGCTAATTTTAGCTCTAACACTGATGATCAACCTACAAATGTGAACTGACGTTCAAAAATAAAACATTTGAAAATGGACCATTTTCCACGTTTCTGAAGCATGACGTAATGGGGGGGTGTTATCTCTTTTGTCAAAAATCAGCCGTTTTTGCTTGAACATGAAATGCCTCCAAATAGTATTTAATTCACTTCCCGAGCCCCTGGAAGCATGAAAATCACTTTAAACATGCTAATTTTAGCTCTAACACTGATGATCCACCTACAAATGTGAACTGACGTTCAAAAATAAAACATTTGAAAACGGATCATTTTCCACATTTCTGAAGCATGACGTAATGGGGGGGGTGTTATCTCTTTTTTCGAAAATCAGCCGTTTTTGCTTGAACATTAAATGCCTCCAAATGGTATTTAATTAACTTCCCGGGGTGAAGAAACCCTTTTTGAGAACTCAGAGTGAGTAAATTGGCCATTTTCATGCACTTTTAACCATTCCATAAATCTTGTGTTTAGGGCCCCTGGAAGCATGAAAATCACTTTAAACATGCTAATTTTAGCTCTAACACTGATGATCAACCTACAAATGTGAACTGACGTTCAAAAATAAAACATTTGAAAACGGACCATTTTCCACATTTCTGAATTATGACGTAATGGGGGGGTGTTATCTCTTTTGTCAAAAATCAGCCGTTTTTGCTTGAACATTAAATGCCTCCAAATAGTATTTAATTCACTTCCCGAGCCCCTGGAAGCATGAAAATCACTTTAAACATGCTAGTTTTAGCTCTAACACTGATGATCCACCTACAAATGTGAACTGACGTTCAAAAATAACACATTTGAAAACGGACCATTTTCCACATTTCTGAAGCATGACGTAATGGGGGGGTGTTATCTCTTTTGTCAAAAATCAGCCGTTTTTGCTTGAACATTAAATGCCTCCAAATAGTATTTAATTCACTTCCCGAGCCCCTGGAAGCATGAAAATCACTTTAAACATGCTAATTTTAGCTCTAACACTGATGATCCACCTACAAATGTGAACTGACGTTCAAAAATAAAACATTTGAAAACGGATCATTTTCCACATTTCTGAAGCATGACGTAATGGGGGGTGTTATCTCTTTTGTCGAAAATCAGCCGTTTTTGCTTGAACATTAAATGCCTCCAAATGGTATTTAATTAACTTCCCGGGGTGAAGAAACCCTTTTTGAGAACTCAGAGTGAGTAAATTGGCCATTTTCATGCACTTTTAACCATTCCATAAATCTTGTGTTTAGGGCCCCTGGAAGCATGAAAATCACTTTAAACATGCTAATTTTAGCTCTAACACTGATGATCAACCTACAAATGTGAACTGACATTCAAAAATAAAACATTTAAAAACGGACCATTTTCCACATTTCTGAAGCATGACGTAATGGGGGGTGTTATCTCTTTTGTCAAAAATCAGCCGTTTTTGCTTGAACATTAAATGCCTCCAAATAGTATTTAATTCACTTCCCGAGCCCCTGGAAGCATGAAAATCACTTTAAACATGCTAGTTTTAGCTCTAACACTGATGATCCACCTACAAATGTGAACTGACGTTCAAAAATAAAACATTTGAAAACGGACCATTTTCCACATTTCTGAAGCATGACGTAATGGGGGGGTGTTATCTCTTTTGTCGAAAATCAGCCGTTTTTGCTTGAATATTAAATGCCTCCAAATGGTATTTAATTAACTTCCCGGGGTGAAGAAACCGTTTTTGAGAACTCAGAGTGAGTAAATTGGCCATTTTCATGCACTTTTAACTATTCCATAAATCTTGTGTTCAGGGCCCCTGGAAGCATGAAAATCACTTTAAACATGCTAATTTTAGCTCTAACACTGATGATCAACCTACAAATGTGAACTGACGTTCAAAAATAAAACATTTGAAAACGGACCATTTTCCACATTTCTGAAGCATGACGTAATGGGGGGGTGTTATCTCTTTTGTCGAAAATCAGCCGTTTTTGCTTGAACATTAAATGCCTCCAAATGGTATTTAATTAACTTCCCGGGGTGAAGAAACCCTTTTTGAGAACTCAGAGTGAGTAAATTGGCCATTTTCATGCACTTTTAACCATTCCATAAATCTTGTGTTTAGGGCCCCTGGAAGCATGAAAATCACTTTAAACATGCTAATTTTAGCTCTAACACTGATGATCAACCTACAAATGTGAACTGACGTTCAAAAATAAAACATTTGAAAATGGACCATTTTCCACGTTTCTGAAGCATGACGTAATGGGGGGGTGTTATCTCTTTTGTCAAAAATCAGCCGTTTTTGCTTGAACATGAAATGCCTCCAAATAGTATTTAATTCACTTCCCGAGCCCCTGGAAGCATGAAAATCACTTTAAACATGCTAATTTTAGCTCTAACACTGATGATCCACCTACAAATGTGAACTGACGTTCAAAAATAAAACATTTGAAAACGGATCATTTTCCACATTTCTGAAGCATGACGTAATGGGGGGGGTGTTATCTCTTTTTTCGAAAATCAGCCGTTTTTGCTTGAACATTAAATGCCTCCAAATGGTATTTAATTAACTTCCCGGGGTGAAGAAACCCTTTTTGAGAACTCAGAGTGAGTAAATTGGCCATTTTCATGCACTTTTAACCATTCCATAAATCTTGTGTTTAGGGCCCCTGGAAGCATGAAAATCACTTTAAACATGCTAATTTTAGCTCTAACACTGATGATCAACCTACAAATGTGAACTGACGTTCAAAAATAAAACATTTGAAAATGGACCATTTTCCACGTTTCTGAAGCATGACGTAATGGGGGGGTGTTATCTCTTTTGTCAAAAATCAGCCGTTTTTGCTTGAACATTAAATGCCTCCAAATAGTATTTAATTCACTTCCCGAGCCCCTGGAAGCATGAAAATCACTTTAAACATGCTAATTTTAGCTCTAACACTGATGATCCACCTACAAATGTGAACTGACGTTCAAAAATAAAACATTTGAAAACGGATCATTTTCCACATTTCTGAAGCATGACGTAATGGGGGGGGTGTTATCTCTTTTTTCGAAAATCAGCCGTTTTTGCTTGAACATTAAATGCCTCCAAATGGTATTTAATTAACTTCCCGGGGTGAAGAAACCCTTTTTGAGAACTCAGAGTGAGTAAATTGGCCATTTTCATGCACTTTTAACCATTCCATAAATCTTGTGTTTAGGGCCCCTGGAAGCATGAAAATCACTTTAAACATGCTAATTTTAGCTCTAACACTGATGATCAACCTACAAATGTGAACTGACGTTCAAAAATAAAACATTTGAAAACGGACCATTTTCCACATTTCTGAATTATGACGTAATGGGGGGGTGTTATCTCTTTTGTCAAAAATCAGCCGTTTTTGCTTGAACATTAAATGCCTCCAAATAGTATTTAATTCACTTCCCGAGCCCCTGGAAGCATGAAAATCACTTTAAACATGCTAGTTTTAGCTCTAACACTGATGATCCACCTACAAATGTGAACTGACGTTCAAAAATAAAACATTTGAAAACGGACCATTTTCCACATTTCTGAAGCATGACGTAATGGGGGGGTGTTATCTCTTTTGTCGAAAATCAGCCGTTTTTGCTTGAATATTAAATGCCTCCAAATGGTATTTAATTAACTTCCCGGGGTGAAGAAACCGTTTTTGAGAACTCAGAGTGAGTAAATCGGCCATTTTCATGCACTTCTAACTATTCCATAAATCTTGTGTTCAGGGCCCCTGGAAGCATGAAAATCACTTTAAACATGCTAATTTTAGCTCTAACACTGATGATAAACGTACAAATGTGAACTGACGTTCAAAAATAAAACATTTGAAAACGGACCATTTTCCACATTTCTGAAGCATGACGTAATGGGGGGGTGTTATCTCTTTTGTCGAAAATCAGCCGTTTTTGCTTGAACATTAAATGCCTCCAAATGGTATTTAATTAACTTCCCGGGGTGAAGAAACCCTTTTTGAGAACTCAGAGTGAGTAAATTGGCCATTTTCATGCACTTTTAACCATTCCATAAATCTTGTGTTTAGGGCCCCTGGTAGCATGAAAATCACTTTAAACATGCTAATTTTAGCTCTAGCACTGATGATCAACCTACAAATGTGAACTGACGTTCAAAAATAAAACATTTGAAAACGGACCATTTTCCACATTTCTGAAGCATGACGTAATGGGGGGGGTGTTATCTCTTTTGTCAAAAATCAGCCGTTTTTGCTTGAACATTAAATTCCTCCAAATAGTATTTAATTCACTTCCCGAGCCCCTGGAAGCATGAAAATCACTTTAAACATGCTAATTTTAGCTCTAACACTGATGATCTACCTACAAATGTGAACTGACGTTCAAAAATAAAACATTTGAAAACGGACCATTTTCCACATTTCTGAAGCATGACGTAATGGGGGGGTGTTATCTCTTTTGTCGAAAATCAGCCGTTTTTGCTTGAACATTAAATGCCTCCAAATGGTATTTAATTAACTTCCCGGGGTGAAGAAACCCTTTTTGAGAACTCAGAGTGAGTAAATTGGCCATTTTCATGCACTTTTAACCATTCCATAAATCTTGTGTTTAGGGCCCCTGGAAGCATGAAAATCACTTTAAACATGCTAATTTTAGCTCTAACACTGATGATCAACCTACAAATGTGAACTGACGTTCAAAAATAAAACATTTGAAAACGGACCATTTTCCACATTTCTGAAGCATGACGTAATGGGGGGGTGTTATCTCTTTTGTCAAAAATCAGCCGTTTTTGCTTGAACATTAAATGCCTCCAAATAGTATTTAATTCACTTCCCGAGCCCCTGGAAGCATGAAAATCACTTTAAACATGCTAATTTTAGCTCTAACACTGATGATCCACCTACAAATGTGAACTGACGTTCAAAAATAAAACATTTGAAAACGGATCATTTTCCACATTTCTGAAGCATGACGTAATGGGGGGTGTTATCTCTTTTGTCGAAAATCAGCCGTTTTTGCTTGAACATTAAATGCCTCCAAATGGTATTTAATTAACTTCCCGGGATGAAGAAACCCTTTTTGAGAACTCAGAGTGAGTAAATTGGCCATTTTCATGCACTTTTAACCATTCCATAAATCTTGTGTTTAGGGCCCCTGGAAGCATGAAAATCACTTTAAACATGCTAATTTTAGCTCTAACACTGATGATCAACCTACAAATGTGAACTGACATTCAAAAATAAAACATTTGAAAACGGACCATTTTCCACATTTCTGAAGCATGACGTAATGGGGGGTGTTATCTCTTTTGTCAAAAATCAGCCGTTTTTGCTTGAACATTAAATGCCTCCAAATAGTATTTAATTCACTTCCCGAGCCCCTGGAAGCATGAAAATCACTTTAAACATGCTAGTTTTAGCTCTAACACTGATGATCCACCTACAAATGTGAACTGACGTTCAAAAATAAAACATTTGAAAACGGACCATTTTCCACATTTCTGAAGCATGACGTAATGGGGGGGTGTTATCTCTTTTGTCGAAAATCAGCCGTTTTTGCTTGAATATTAAATGCCTCCAAATGGTATTTAATTAACTTCCCGGGGTGAAGAAACCGTTTTTGAGAACTCAGAGTGAGTAAATTGGCCATTTTCATGCACTTTTAACTATTCCATAAATCTTGTGTTCAGGGCCCCTGGAAGCATGAAAATCACTTTAAACATGCTAATTTTAGCTCTAACACTGATGATCAACCTACAAATGTGAACTGACGTTCAAAAATAAAACATTTGAAAACGGACCATTTTCCACATTTCTGAAGCATGACGTAATGGGGGGGTGTTATCTCTTTTGTCGAAAATCAGCCGTTTTTGCTTGAACATTAAATGCCTCCAAATGGTATTTAATTAACTTCCCGGGGTGAAGAAACCCTTTTTGAGAACTCAGAGTGAGTAAATTGGCCATTTTCATGCACTTTTAACCATTCCATAAATCTTGTGTTTAGGGCCCCTGGAAGCATGAAAATCACTTTAAACATGCTAATTTTAGCTCTAACACTGATGATCAACCTACAAATGTGAACTGACATTCAAAAATAAAACATTTGAAAACTGACCATTTTCCACATTTCTGAAGCATGACGTAATAGGGGGTGTTATCTCTTTTGTCAAAAATCAGCCGTTTTTGCTTGAACATTAAATGCCTCCAAATAGTATTTAATTCACTTCCCGAGCCCCTGGAAGCATGAAAATCACTTTAAACATGCTAATTTTAGCTCTAACACTGATGATCAACCTACAAATGTGAACTGACGTTCAAAAATAAAACATTTGAAAACGGACCATTTTCCACATTTCTGAATTATGACGTAATGGGGGGGTGTTATCTCTTTTGTCAAAAATCAGCCGTTTTTGCTTGAACATTAAATGCCTCCAAATAGTATTTAATTCACTTCCCGAGCCCCTGGAAGCATGAAAATCACTTTAAACATGCTAGTTTTAGCTCTAACACTGATGATCCACCTACAAATGTGAACTGACGTTCAAAAATAAAACATTTGAAAACGGACCATTTTCCACATTTCTGAAGCATGACGTAATGGGGGGGTGTTATCTCTTTTGTCGAAAATCAGCCGTTTTTGCTTGAATATTAAATGCCTCCAAATGGTATTTAATTAACTTCCCGGGGTGAAGAAACCCTTTTTGAGAACTCAGAGTGAGTAAATTGGCCATTTTCATGCACTTTTAACCATTCCATAAATCTTGTGTTTAGGGCCCCTGGAAGCATGAAAATCACTTTAAACATGCTAATTTTAGCTCTAACACTGATGATCAACCTACAAATGTGAACTGACATTCAAAAATAAAACATTTGAAAACGAACCATTTTCCACATTTCTGAAGCATGACGTAATGGGGGGTGTTATCTCTTTTGTCAAAAATCAGCCGTTTTTGCTTGAACATTAAATGCCTCCAAATAGTATTTAATTCACTTCCCGAGCCCCTGGAAGCATGAAAATCACTTTAAACATGCTAATTTTAGCTCTAACACTGATGATCAACCTACAAATGTGAACTGACGTTCAAAAATAAAACATTTGAAAACGGACCATTTTCCACATTTCTGAAGCATGACGTAATGGGGGGGTGTTATCTCTTTTGTCGAAAATCAGCCGTTTTTGCTTGAATATTAAATGCCTCCAAATGGTATTTAATTAACTTCCCGGGGTGAAGAAACCGTTTTTGAGAACTCAGAGTGAGTAAATTGGCCATTTTCATGCACTTTTAACTATTCCATAAATCTTGTGTTCAGGGCCCCTGGAAGCATGAAAATCACTTTAAACATGCTAATTTTAGCTCTAACACTGATGATCAACCTACAAATGTGAACTGACGTTCAAAAATAAAACATTTGAAAACGGACCATTTTCCACATTTCTGAAGCATGACGTAATGGGGGGGTATTATCTCTTTTGTCGAAAATCAGCCGTTTTTGCTTGAACATTAAATGCCTCCAAATGGTATTTAATTAACTTCCCGAGGTGAAGAAACCCTTTTTGAGAACTCAGAGTGAGTAAATTGGCCATTTTCATGCACTTTTAACCATTCCATAAATCTTGTGTTTAGGGCCCCTGGAAGCATGAAAATCACTTTAAACATGCTAATTTTAGCTCTAACACTGATGATCAACCTACAAATGTGAACTGACATTCAAAAATAAAACATTTGAAAACGGACCATTTTCCACATTTCTGAAGCATGACGTAATGGGGGGTGTTATCTCTTTTGTCAAAAATCAGCTGTTTTTGCTTGAACATTAAATGCCTCCAAATAGTATTTAATTCACTTCCCGAGCCCCTGGAAGCATGAAAATCACTTTAAACATGCTAATTTTAGCTCTAACACTGATGATCAACCTACAAATGTGAACTGACGTTCAAAAATAAAACATTTGAAAACGGACCATTTTCCACATTTCTGAATTATGACGTAATGGGGGGGTGTTATCTCTTTTGTCAAAAATCAGCCGTTTTTGCTTGAACATTAAATGCCTCCAAATAGTATTTAATTCACTTCCCGAGCCCCTGGAAGCATGAAAATCACTTTAAACATGCTAGTTTTAGCTCTAACACTGATGATCCACCTACAAATGTGAACTGACGTTCAAAAATAAAACATTTGAAAACGGACCATTTTCCACATTTCTGAAGCATGACGTAATGGGGGGGTGTTATCTCTTTTGTCGAAAATCAGCCGTTTTTGCTTGAATATTAAATGCCTCCAAATGGTATTTAATTAACTTCCCGGGGTGAAGAAACCGTTTTTGAGAACTCAGAGTGAGTAAATCGGCCATTTTCATGCACTTCTAACTATTCCATAAATCTTGTGTTCAGGGCCCCTGGAAGCATGAAAATCACTTTAAACATGCTAATTTTAGCTCTAACACTGATGATAAACGTACAAATGTGAACTGACGTTCAAAAATAAAACATTTGAAAACGGACCATTTTCCACATTTCTGAAGCATGACGTAATGGGGGGGTGTTATCTCTTTTGTCGAAAATCAGCCGTTTTTGCTTGAACATTAAATGCCTCCAAATGGTATTTAATTAACTTCCCGGGGTGAAGAAACCCTTTTTGAGAACTCAGAGTGAGTAAATTGGCCATTTTCATGCACTTTTAACCATTCCATAAATCTTGTGTTTAGGGCCCCTGGTAGCATGAAAATCACTTTAAACATGCTAATTTTAGCTCTAGCACTGATGATCAACCTACAAATGTGAACTGACGTTCAAAAATAAAACATTTGAAAACGGACCATTTTCCACATTTCTGAAGCATGACGTAATGGGGGGGGTGTTATCTCTTTTGTCAAAAATCAGCCGTTTTTGCTTGAACATTAAATTCCTCCAAATAGTATTTAATTCACTTCCCGAGCCCCTGGAAGCATGAAAATCACTTTAAACATGCTAATTTTAGCTCTAACACTGATGATCTACCTACAAATGTGAACTGACGTTCAAAAATAAAACATTTGAAAACGGACCATTTTCCACATTTCTGAAGCATGACGTAATGGGGGGGTGATATCTCTTTTGTCGAAAATCAGCCGTTTTTGCTTGAACATTAAATGCCTCCAAATGGTATTTAATTAACTTCCCGGGGTGAAGAAACCCTTTTTGAGAACTCAGAGTGAGTAAATTGGCCATTTTCATGCACTTTTAACCATTCCATAAATCTTGTGTTTAGGGCCCCTGGAAGCATGAAAATCACTTTAAACATGCTAATTTTAGCTCTAACACTGATGATCAACCTACAAATGTGAACTGACGTTCAAAAATAAAACATTTGAAAACGGACCATTTTCCACATTTCTGAAGCATGACGTAATGGGGGGGTGTTATCTCTTTTGTCAAAAATCAGCCGTTTTTGCTTGAACATTAAATGCCTCCAAATAGTATTTAATTCACTTCCCGAGCCCCTGGAAGCATGAAAATCACTTTAAACATGCTAATTTTAGCTCTAACACTGATGATCCACCTACAAATGTGAACTGACGTTCAAAAATAAAACATTTGAAAACGGATCATTTTCCACATTTCTGAAGCATGACGTAATGGGGGGTGTTATCTCTTTTGTCGAAAATCAGCAGTTTTTGCTTGAACATTAAATGCCTCCAAATGGTATTTAATTACCTTCCCGGGGTGAAGAAACCCTTTTTGAGAACTCAGAGTGAGTAAATTGGCCATTTTCATGCACTTTTAACCATTCTATAAATCTTGTGTTTAGGGCCCCTGGAAGCATGAAAATCACTTTAAACATGCTAATTTTAGCTCTAACACTGATGATCAACCTACAAATGTGAACTGACATTCAAAAATAAAACATTTGAAAACGGACCATTTTCCACATTTCTGAAGCATGACGTAATGGGGGGTGTTATCTCTTTTGTCAAAAATCAGCCGTTTTTGCTTGAACATTAAATGCCTCCAAATAGTATTTAATTCACTTCCCGAGCCCCTGGAAGCATGAAAATCACTTTAAACATGCTAGTTTTAGCTCTAACACTGATGATCCACCTACAAATGTGAACTGACGTTCAAAAATAAAACATTTGAAAACGGACCATTTTCCACATTTCTGAAGCATGACGTAATGGGGGGGTGTTATCTCTTTTGTCGAAAATCAGCCGTTTTTGCTTGAATATTAAATGCCTCCAAATGGTATTTAATTAACTTCCCGGGGTGAAGAAACCGTTTTTGAGAACTCAGAGTGAGTAAATTGGCCATTTTCATGCACTTTTAACTATTCCATAAATCTTGTGTTCAGGGCCCCTGGAAGCATGAAAATCACTTTAAACATGCTAATTTTAGCTCTAACACTGATGATCAACCTACAAATGTGAACTGACGTTCAAAAATAAAACATTTGAAAACGGACCATTTTCCACATTTCTGAAGCATGACGTAATGGGGGGGTGTTATCTCTTTTGTCGAAAATCAGCCGTTTTTGCTTGAACATTAAATGCCTCCAAATGGTATTTAATTAACTTCCCGGGGTGAAGAAAGCCTTTTTGAGAACTCAGAGTGAGTAAATTGGCCATTTTCATGCACTTTTAACCATTCCATAAATCTTGTGTTTAGGGCCCCTGGAAGCATGAAAATCACTTTAAACATGCTAATTTTAGCTCTAACACTGATGATCAACCTACAAATGTGAACTGACATTCAAAAATAAAACATTTGAAAACGGACCATTTTCCACATTTCTGAAGCATGACGTAATGGGGGGTGTTATCTCTTTTGTCAAAAATCAGCCGTTTTTGCTTGAACATTAAATGCCTCCAAATAGTATTTAATTCACTTCCCGAGCCCCTGGAAGCATGAAAATCACTTTAAACATGCTAATTTTAGCTCTAACACTGATGATCAACCTACAAATGTGAACTGACATTCAAAAATAAAACATTTGAAAACGGACCATTTTCCACATTTCTGAAGCATGACGTAATGGGGGGTGTTATCTCTTTTGTCAAAAATCAGCCGTTTTTGCTTGAACATTAAATGCCTCCAAATAGTATTTAATTCACTTCCCGAGCCCCTGGAAGCATGAAAATCACTTTAAACATGCTAGTTTTAGCTCTAACACTGATGATCCACCTACAAATGTGAACTGACGTTCAAAAATAAAACATTTGAAAACGGACCATTTTCCACATTTCTGAAGCATGACGTAATGGGGGGGTGTTATCTCTTTTGTCGAAAATCAGCCGTTTTTGCTTGAATATTAAATGCCTCCAAATGGTATTTAATTAACTTCCCGGGGTGAAGAAACCGTTTTTGAGAACTCAGAGTGAGTAAATTGGCCATTTTCATGCACTTTTAACTATTCCATAAATCTTGTGTTCAGGGCCCCTGGAAGCATGAAAATCACTTTAAACATGCTAATTTTAGCTCTAACACTGATGATCAACCTACAAATGTGAACTGACGTTCAAAAATAAAACATTTGAAAACGGACCATTTTCCACATTTCTGAAGCATGACGTAATGGGGGGGTGTTATCTCTTTTGTCGAAAATCAGCCGTTTTTGCTTGAACATTAAATGCCTCCAAATGGTATTTAATTAACTTCCCGGGGTGAAGAAAGCCTTTTTGAGAACTCAGAGTGAGTAAATTGGCCATTTTCATGCACTTTTAACCATTCCATAAATCTTGTGTTTAGGGCCCCTGGAAGCATGAAAATCACTTTAAACATGCTAATTTTAGCTCTAACACTGATGATCAACCTACAAATGTGAACTGACATTCAAAAATAAAACATTTGAAAACGGACCATTTTCCACATTTCTGAAGCATGACGTAATGGGGGGTGTTATCTCTTTTGTCAAAAATCAGCCGTTTTTGCTTGAACATTAAATGCCTCCAAATAGTATTTAATTCACTTCCCGAGCCCCTGGAAGCATGAAAATCACTTTAAACATGCTAATTTTAGCTCTAACACTGATGATCAACCTACAAATGTGAACTGACGTTCAAAAATAAAACATTTGAAAACGGACCATTTTCCACATTTCTGAATTATGACGTAATGGGGGGGTGTTATCTCTTTTGTCAAAAATCAGCCGTTTTTGCTTGAACATTAAATGCCTCCAAATAGTATTTAATTCACTTCCCGAGCCCCTGGAAGCATGAAAATCACTTTAAACATGCTAGTTTTAGCTCTAACACTGATGATCCACCTACAAATGTGAACTGACGTTCAAAAATAAAACATTTGAAAACGGACCATTTTCCACATTTCTGAAGCATGACGTAATGGGGGGGTGTTATCTCTTTTGTCGAAAATCAGCCGTTTTTGCTTGAATATTAAATGCCTCCAAATGGTATTTAATTAACTTCCCGGGGTGAAGAAACCCTTTTTGAGAACTCAGAGTGAGTAAATTGGCCATTTTCATGCACTTTTAACCATTCCATAAATCTTGTGTTTAGGGCCCCTGGAAGCATGAAAATCACTTTAAACATGCTAATTTTAGCTCTAACACTGATGATCAACCTACAAATGTGAACTGACGTTCAAAAATAAAACATTTGAAAATGGACCATTTTCCACATTTCTGAAGCATGACGTAATGGGGGGGTGTTATCTCTTTTGTCAAAAATCAGCCGTTTTTGCTTGAACATTAAATGCCTCCAAATAGTATTTAATTCACTTCCCGAGCCCCTGGAAGCATGAAAATCACTTTAAACATGCTAATTTTAGCTCTAACACTGATGATCCACCTACAAATGTGAACTGACGTTCAAAAATAAAACATTTGAAAACGGATCATTTTCCACATTTCTGAAGCATGACGTAATGGGGGGGTGTTATCTCTTTTGTCGAAAATCAGCCGTTTTTGCTTGAACATTAAATGCCTCCAAATGGTATTTAATTAACTTCCCGGGGTGAAGAAACCCTTTTTGAGAACTCAGAGTGAGTAAATTGGCCATTTTCATGCACTTTTAACCATTCCATAAATCTTGTGTTTAGGGCCCCTGGAAGCATGAAAATCAATTTAAACATGCTAATTTTAGCTCTAACACTGATGATCAACCTACAAATGTGAACTGACGTTCAAAAATAAAACATTTGAAAACGGACCATTTTCCACATTTCTGAAGCATGACATAATGGGGGGGTGTTATCTCTTTTGTCAAAAATCAGCTGTTTTTGCTTGAACATTAAATGCCTCCAAATAGTATTTAATTCACTTCCCGAGCCCCTGGAAGCATGAAAATCACTTTAAACATGCTAATTTTAGCTCTAACACTGATGATAAACGTACAAATGTGAACTGACGTTCAAAAATAAAACATTTGAAAACTGACCATTTTCCACATTTCTGAAGCATGACGTAATGGGGGGGTGTTATCTCTTTTGTCGAAAATCAGCCGTTTTTGCTTGAACATTAAATGCCTCCAAATGGTATTTAATTAACTTCCCGGGGTGAAGAAACCCTTTTTGAGAACTCAGAGTGAGTAAATTGGCCATTTTCATGCACTTTTAACCATTCCATAAATCTTGTGTTTAGGGCCCCTGGTAGCATGAAAATCACTTTAAACATGCTAATTTTAGCTCTAGCACTGATGATCAACCTACAAATGTGAACTGACGTTCAAAAATAAAACATTTGAAAACGGACCATTTTCCACATTTCTGAAGCATGACGTAATGGGGGGGTGTTATCTCTTTTGTCAAAAATCAGCCGTTTTTGCTTGAACATTAAATTCCTCCAAATAGTATTTAATTCACTTCCCGAGCCCCTGGAAGCATGAAAATCACTTTAAACATGCTAATTTTAGCTCTAACACTGATGATCTACCTACAAATGTGAACTGACGTTCAAAAATAAAACATTTGAAAACGGACCATTTTCCACATTTCTGAAGCATGACGTAATGGGGGGGTGATATCTCTTTTGTCGAAAATCAGCCGTTTTTGCTTGAACATTAAATGCCTCCAAATGGTATTTAATTAACTTCCCGGGGTGAAGAAACCCTTTTTGAGAACTCAGAGTGAGTAAATTGGCCATTTTCATGCACTTTTAACCATTCCATAAATCTTGTGTTTAGGGCCCCTGGAAGCATGAAAATCACTTTAAACATGCTAATTTTAGCTCTAACACTGATGATCAACCTACAAATGTGAACTGACGTTCAAAAATAAAACATTTGAAAACGGACCATTTTCCACATTTCTGAAGCATGACGTAATGGGGGGGTGTTATCTCTTTTGTCAAAAATCAGCCGTTTTTGCTTGAACATTAAATGCCTCCAAATAGTATTTAATTCACTTCCCGAGCCCCTGGAAGCATGAAAATCACTTTAAACATGCTAATTTTAGCTCTAACACTGATGATCCACCTACAAATGTGAACTGACGTTCAAAAATAAAACATTTGAAAACGGATCATTTTCCACATTTCTGAAGCATGACGTAATGGGGGGTGTTATCTCTTTTGTCGAAAATCAGCAGTTTTTGCTTGAACATTAAATGCCTCCAAATGGTATTTAATTACCTTCCCGGGGTGAAGAAACCCTTTTTGAGAACTCAGAGTGAGTAAATTGGCCATTTTCATGCACTTTTAACCATTCTATAAATCTTGTGTTTAGGGCCCCTGGAAGCATGAAAATCACTTTAAACATGCTAATTTTAGCTCTAACACTGATGATCAACCTACAAATGTGAACTGACATTCAAAAATAAAACATTTGAAAACGGACCATTTTCCACATTTCTGAAGCATGACGTAATGGGGGGTGTTATCTCTTTTGTCAAAAATCAGCCGTTTTTGCTTGAACATTAAATGCCTCCAAATAGTATTTAATTCACTTCCCGAGCCCCTGGAAGCATGAAAATCACTTTAAACATGCTAGTTTTAGCTCTAACACTGATGATCCACCTACAAATGTGAACTGACGTTCAAAAATAAAACATTTGAAAACGGACCATTTTCCACATTTCTGAAGCATGACGTAATGGGGGGGTGTTATCTCTTTTGTCGAAAATCAGCCGTTTTTGCTTGAATATTAAATGCCTCCAAATGGTATTTAATTAACTTCCCGGGGTGAAGAAACCGTTTTTGAGAACTCAGAGTGAGTAAATTGGCCATTTTCATGCACTTTTAACTATTCCATAAATCTTGTGTTCAGGGCCCCTGGAAGCATGAAAATCACTTTAAACATGCTAATTTTAGCTCTAACACTGATGATCAACCTACAAATGTGAACTGACGTTCAAAAATAAAACATTTGAAAACGGACCATTTTCCACATTTCTGAAGCATGACGTAATGGGGGGGTGTTATCTCTTTTGTCGAAAATCAGCCGTTTTTGCTTGAACATTAAATGCCTCCAAATGGTATTTAATTAACTTCCCGGGGTGAAGAAAGCCTTTTTGAGAACTCAGAGTGAGTAAATTGGCCATTTTCATGCACTTTTAACCATTCCATAAATCTTGTGTTTAGGGCCCCTGGAAGCATGAAAATCACTTTAAACATGCTAATTTTAGCTCTAACACTGATGATCAACCTACAAATGTGAACTGACATTCAAAAATAAAACATTTGAAAACGGACCATTTTCCACATTTCTGAAGCATGACGTAATGGGGGGTGTTATCTCTTTTGTCAAAAATCAGCCGTTTTTGCTTGAACATTAAATGCCTCCAAATAGTATTTAATTCACTTCCCGAGCCCCTGGAAGCATGAAAATCACTTTAAACATGCTAATTTTAGCTCTAACACTGATGATCAACCTACAAATGTGAACTGACGTTCAAAAATAAAACATTTGAAAACGGACCATTTTCCACATTTCTGAATTATGACGTAATGGGGGGGTGTTATCTCTTTTGTCAAAAATCAGCCGTTTTTGCTTGAACATTAAATGCCTCCAAATAGTATTTAATTCACTTCCCGAGCCCCTGGAAGCATGAAAATCACTTTAAACATGCTAGTTTTAGCTCTAACACTGATGATCCACCTACAAATGTGAACTGACGTTCAAAAATAAAACATTTGAAAACGGACCATTTTCCACATTTCTGAAGCATGACGTAATGGGGGGGTGTTATCTCTTTTGTCGAAAATCAGCCGTTTTTGCTTGAATATTAAATGCCTCCAAATGGTATTTAATTAACTTCCCGGGGTGAAGAAACCCTTTTTGAGAACTCAGAGTGAGTAAATTGGCCATTTTCATGCACTTTTAACCATTCCATAAATCTTGTGTTTAGGGCCCCTGGAAGCATGAAAATCACTTTAAACATGCTAATTTTAGCTCTAACACTGATGATCAACCTACAAATGTGAACTGACGTTCAAAAATAAAACATTTGAAAATGGACCATTTTCCACATTTCTGAAGCATGACGTAATGGGGGGGTGTTATCTCTTTTGTCAAAAATCAGCCGTTTTTGCTTGAACATTAAATGCCTCCAAATAGTATTTAATTCACTTCCCGAGCCCCTGGAAGCATGAAAATCACTTTAAACATGCTAATTTTAGCTCTAACACTGATGATCCACCTACAAATGTGAACTGACGTTCAAAAATAAAACATTTGAAAACGGATCATTTTCCACATTTCTGAAGCATGACGTAATGGGGGGGTGTTATCTCTTTTGTCGAAAATCAGCCGTTTTTGCTTGAACATTAAATGCCTCCAAATGGTATTTAATTAACTTCCCGGGGTGAAGAAACCCTTTTTGAGAACTCAGAGTGAGTAAATTGGCCATTTTCATGCACTTTTAACCATTCCATAAATCTTGTGTTTAGGGCCCCTGGAAGCATGAAAATCAATTTAAACATGCTAATTTTAGCTCTAACACTGATGATCAACCTACAAATGTGAACTGACGTTCAAAAATAAAACATTTGAAAACGGACCATTTTCCACATTTCTGAAGCATGACATAATGGGGGGGTGTTATCTCTTTTGTCAAAAATCAGCTGTTTTTGCTTGAACATTAAATGCCTCCAAATAGTATTTAATTCACTTCCCGAGCCCCTGGAAGCATGAAAATCACTTTAAACATGCTAATTTTAGCTCTAACACTGATGATAAACGTACAAATGTGAACTGACGTTCAAAAATAAAACATTTGAAAACTGACCATTTTCCACATTTCTGAAGCATGACGTAATGGGGGGGTGTTATCTCTTTTGTCGAAAATCAGCCGTTTTTGCTTGAACATTAAATGCCTCCAAATGGTATTTAATTAACTTCCCGGGGTGAAGAAACCCTTTTTGAGAACTCAGAGTGAGTAAATTGGCCATTTTCATGCACTTTTAACCATTCCATAAATCTTGTGTTTAGGGCCCCTGGTAGCATGAAAATCACTTTAAACATGCTAATTTTAGCTCTAACACTGATGATCAACCTACAAATGTGAACTGACGTTCAAAAATAAAACATTTGAAAACGGACCATTTTCCACATTTCTGAAGCATGACGTAATGGGGGGGGTGTTATCTCTTTTGTCAAAAATCAGCCGTTTTTGCTTGAACATTAAATTCCTCCAAATAGTATTTAATTCACTTCCCAAGCCCCTGGAAGCATGAAAATCACTTTAAACATGCTAATTTTAGCTCTAACACTGATGATCAACCTACAAATGTGAACTGACGTTCAAAAATAAAACATTTGAAAACGGACCATTTTCCACATTTCTGAAGCATGACGTAATGGGGGGGTGTTATCTCTTTTGTCAAAAATCAGCCGTTTTCGATTGAACATAAATGCCTCCAAATAGTATTTATTTCACTTCCCGAGCCCCTGGAAGCATGAAAATCACTTTAAACATGCTAATTTTAGCTCTAACACTGATGATCCACCTACAAATGTGAACTGACGTTCAAAAATAAAACATTTGAAAACGGATCATTTTCCACATTTCTGAAGCATGACGTAATGGGGGGGGTGTTATCTCTTTTGTCGAAAATCAGCCGTTTTTGCTTGAACATTAAATGCCTCCAAATAGTATTTAATTAACTTCCCGGGGTGAAGAAACTCTTTTTGAGAACTCAGAGTGAGTAAATTGGCCATTTTCATGCACTGTTAACCATTCCATAAATCTTGTGTTTAGGGCCCCTGGAAGCATGAAAATCACTTTAAACATGCAAATTTTAGCTCTAACACTGATGATCAACCTACAAATGTGAACTGACGTTCAAAAATAAAACATTTGAAAACGGACCATTTTCCACATTTCTGAAGCATGACGTAATGGGGGGGTGTTATCTCTTTTGTCAAAAATCAGCCGTTTTTGATTGAACATAAATGCCTCCAAATAGTATTTATTTCACTTCCCGAGCCCCTGGAAGCATGAAAATCACTTTAAACATGCTAATTTTAGCTCTAACACTGATGATAAACGTACAAATGTGAACTGACGTTCAAAAATAAAACATTTGAAAACGGACCATTTTCCACATTTCTGAAGCATGACGTAATGGGGGGGTGTTATCTCTTTTGTCGAAAATCAGCCGTTTTTGCTTGAACATTAAATGCCTCCAAATGGTATTTAATTAACTTCCCGGGGTGAAGAAACCCTTTTTGAGAACTCAGAGTGAGTAAATTGGCCATTTTCATGCACTTTTAACCATTCCATAAATCTTGTGTTTAGGGCCCCTGGTAGCATGAAAATCACTTTAAACATGCTAATTTTAGCTCTAACACTGATGATCAACCTACAAATGTGAACTGACGTTCAAAAATAAAACATTTGAAAACGGACCATTTTCCACATTTCTGAAGCATGACGTAATGGGGGGGGTGTTATCTCTTTTGTCAAAAATCAGCCGTTTTTGCTTGAACATTAAATTCCTCCAAATAGTATTTAATTCACTTCCCGAGCCCCTGGAAGCATGAAAATCACTTTAAACATGCTAATTTTAGCTCTAACACTGATGATCTACCTACAAATGTGAACTGACGTTCAAAAATAAAACATTTGAAAACGGACCATTTTCCACATTTCTGAAGCATGACGTAATGGGGGGGGTGTTATCTCTTTTGTCGAAAATCAGCCGTTTTTGCTTGAACATTAAATGCCTCCAAATGGTATTTAATTAACTTCCCGGGGTGAAGAAACTCTTTTTGAGAACTCAGAGTGAGTAAATTGGCCATTTTCATGCACTTTTAACCATTCCATAAATCTTGTGTTTAGGGCCCCTGGAAGCATGAAAATCACTTTAAACATGCTAATTTTAGCTCTAACACTGATGATCAACCTACAAATGTGAACTGACGTTCAAAAATAAAACATTTGAAAACGGACCATTTTCCACATTTCTGAAGCATGACGTAATGGGGGGGTGTTATCTCTTTTGTCAAAAATCAGCCGTTTTTGCTTGAACATTAAATGCCTCCAAATAGTATTTCATTCACTTCCCGAGCCCCTGGAAGCATGAAAATCACTTTAAACATGCTAATTTTAGCTCTAACACTGATGATCCACCTACAAATGTGAACTGACGTTCAAAAATAAAACATTTGAAAACGGATCATTTTCCACATTTCTGAAGCATGACGTAATGGGGGGTGTTATCTCTTTTGTCGAAAATCAGCCGTTTTTGCTTGAACATTAAATGCCTCCAAATGGTATTTAATTAACTTCCCGGGGTGAAGAAACCCTTTTTGAGAACTCAGAGTGAGTAAATTGGCCATTTTCATGCACTTTTAACCATTCCATAAATCTTGTGTTTAGGGCCCCTGGAAGCATGAAAATCACTTTAAACATGCTAATTTTAGCTCTAACACTGATGATCAACCTACAAATGTGAACTGACATTCAAAAATAAAACATTTGAAAACGGACCATTTTCCACATTTCTGAAGCATGACGTAATGGGGGGTGTTATCTCTTTTGTCAAAAATCAGCCGTTTTTGCTTGAACATTAAATGCCTCCAAATAGTATTTAATTCACTTCCCGAGCCCCTGGAAGCATGAAAATCACTTTAAACATGCTAGTTTTAGCTCTAACACTGATGATCCACCTACAAATGTGAACTGACGTTCAAAAATAAAACATTTGAAAACGGACCATTTTCCACATTTCTGAAGCATGACGTAATGGGGGGTGTTATCTCTTTTGTCGAAAATCAGCCGTTTTTGCTTGAATATTAAATGCCTCCAAATGGTATTTAATTAACTTCCCGGGGTGAAGAAACCGTTTTTGAGAACTCAGAGTGAGTAAATTGGCCATTTTCATGCACTTTTAACTATTCCATAAATCTTGTGTTCAGGGCCCCTGGAAGCATGAAAATCACTATAAACATGCTAATTTTAGCTCTAACACTGATGATCAACCTACAAATGTGAACTGACGTTCAAAAATAAAACATTTGAAAACGGACCATTTTCCACATTTCTGAAGCATGACGTAATGGGGGGGTGTTATCTCTTTTGTCGAAAATCAGCCGTTTTTGCTTGAACATTAAATGCCTCCAAATGGTATTTAATTAACTTCCCGGGGTGAAGAAACCCTTTTTGAGAACTCAGAGTGAGTAAATTGGCCATTTTCATGCACTTTTAACCATTCCATAAATCTTGTGTTTAGGGCCCCTGGAAGCATGAAAATCACTTTAAACATGCTAATTTTAGCTCTAACACTGATGATCAACCTACAAATGTGAACTGACATTCAAAAATAAAACATTTGAAAACGGACCATTTTCCACATTTCTGAAGCATGACGTAATGGGGGGTGTTATCTCTTTTGTCAAAAATCAGCCGTTTTTGCTTGAACATTAAATGCCTCCAAATAGTATTTAATTCACTTCCCGAGCCCCTGGAAGCATGAAAATCACTTTAAACATGCTAATTTTAGCTCTAACACTGATGATCAACCTACAAATGTGAACTGACGTTCAAAAATAAAGCATTTGAAAACGGACCATTTTCCACATTTCTGAATTATGACGTGATGGGGGGGGTGTTATCTCTTTTGTCAAAAATCAGCCGTTTTTGCTTGAACATTAAATGCCTCCAAATAGTATTTAATTCACTTCCCGAGCCCCTGGAAGCATGAAAATCACTTTAAACATGCTAGTTTTAGCTCTAACACTGATGATCCACCTACAAATGTGAACTGACGTTCAAAAATAAAACATTTGAAAACGGACCATTTTCCACATTTCTGAAGCATGACGTAATGGGGGGGTGTTATCTCTTTTGTCGAAAATCAGCCGTTTTTGCTTGAATATTAAATGCCTCCAAATGGTATTTAATTAACTTCCCGGGGTGAAGAAACCGTTTTTGAGAACTCAGAGTGAGTAAATCGGCCATTTTCATGCACTTTTAACTATTCCATAAATCTTGTGTTCAGGGCCCCTGGAAGCATGAAAATCACTTTAAACATGCTAATTTTAGCTCTAACACTGATGATCAACCTACAAATATGAACTGACGTTCAAAAATAAAACATTTGAAAACGGACCATTTTCCACATTTCTGAAGCATGACGTAATGGGGGGGTGTTATCTCTTTTGTCGAAAATCAGCCGTTTTTGCTTGAACATTAAATGCCTCCAAATGGTATTTAATTAACTTCCCGGGGTGAAGAAACCCTTTTTGAGAACTCAGAGTGAGTAAATTGGCCATTTTCATGCACTTTTAACCATTCCATAAATCTTGTGTTTAGGGCCCCTGGAAGCATGAAAATCACTTTAAACATGCTAATTTTAGCTCTAACACTGATGATCAACCTACAAATGTGAACTGACGTTCAAAAATAAAACATTTGAAAATGGACCATTTTCCACATTTCTGAAGCATGACGTAATGGGGGGGTGTTATCTCTTTTGTCAAAAATCAGCCGTTTTTGCTTGAACATTAAATGCCTCCAAATAGTATTTAATTCACTTCCCGAGCCCCTGGAAGCATGAAAATCACTTTAAACATGCTAATTTTAGCTCTAACACTGATGATCCACCTACAAATGTGAACTGACGTTCAAAAATAAAACATTTGAAAACGGATCATTTTCCACATTTCTGAAGCATGACGTAATGGGGGGGGTGTTATCTCTTTTGTCGAAAATCAGCCGTTTTTGCTTGAACATTAAATGCCTCCAAATGGTATTTAATTAACTTCCCGGGGTGAAGAAACCCTTTTTGAGAACTCAGAGTGAGTAAATTGGCCATTTTCATGCACTTTTAACCATTCCATAAATCTTGTGTTTAGGGCCCCTGGAAGCATGAAAATCAATTTAAACATGCTAATTTTAGCTCTAACACTGATGATCAACCTACAAATGTGAACTGACGTTCAAAAATAAAACATTTGAAAACGGACCATTTTCCACATTTCTGAAGCATGACGTAATGGGGGGGTGTTATCTCTTTTGTCAAAAATCAGCTGTTTTTGCTTGAACATTAAATGCCTCCAAATAGTATTTAATTCACTTCCCGAGCCCCTGGAAGCATGAAAATCACTTTAAACATGCTAATTTTAGCTCTAACACTGATGATAAACGTACAAATGTGAACTGACGTTCAAAAATAAAACATTTGAAAACTGACCATTTTCCACATTTCTGAAGCATGACGTAATGGGGGGGTGTTATCTCTTTTGTCGAAAATCAGCCGTTTTTGCTTGAACATTAAATGCCTCCAAATGGTATTTAATTAACTTCCCGGGGTGAAGAAACCCTTTTTGAGAACTCAGAGTGAGTAAATTGGCCATTTTCATGCACTTTTAACCATTCCATAAATCTTGTGTTTAGGGCCCCTGGTAGCATGAAAATCACTTTAAACATGCTAATTTTAGCTCTAACACTGATGATCAACCTACAAATGTGAACTGACGTTCAAAAATAAAACATTTGAAAACGGACCATTTTCCACATTTCTGAAGCATGACGTAATGGGGGGGGTGTTATCTCTTTTGTCAAAAATCAGCCGTTTTTGCTTGAACATTAAATTCCTCCAAATAGTATTTAATTCACTTCCCAAGCCCCTGGAAGCATGAAAATCACTTTAAACATGCTAATTTTAGCTCTAACACTGATGATCAACCTACAAATGTGAACTGACGTTCAAAAATAAAACATTTGAAAACGGACCATTTTCCACATTTCTGAAGCATGACGTAATGGGGGGGTGTTATCTCTTTTGTCAAAAATCAGCCGTTTTTGATTGAACATAAATGCCTCCAAATAGTATTTATTTCACTTCCCGAGCCCCTGGAAGCATGAAAATCACTTTAAACATGCTAATTTTAGCTCTAACACTGATGATCCACCTACAAATGTGAACTGACGTTCATAAATAAAACATTTGAAAACGGATCATTTTCCACATTTCTGAAGCATGACGTAATGGGGGGGTGTTATCTCTTTTGTCGAAAATCAGCCGTTTTTGCTTGAACATTAAATGCCTCCAAATAGTATTTAATTAACTTCCCGGGGTGAAGAAACTCTTTTTGAGAACTCAGAGTGAGTAAATTGGCCATTTTCATGCACTGTTAACCATTCCATAAATCTTGTGTTTAGGGCCCCTGGAAGCATGAAAATCACTTTAAACATGCAAATTTTAGCTCTAACACTGATGATCAACCTACAAATGTGAACTGACGTTCAAAAATAAAACATTTGAAAACGGACCATTTTCCACATTTCTGAAGCATGACGTAATGGGGGGGTGTTATCTCTTTTGTCAAAAATCAGCCGTTTTTGATTGAACATAAATGCCTCCAAATAGTATTTATTTCACTTCCAGAGCCCCTGGAAGCATGAAAATCACTTTAAACATGCTAATTTTAGCTCTAACACTGATGATAAACGTACAAATGTGAACTGACGTTCAAAAATAAAACATTTGAAAACGGACCATTTTCCACATTTCTGAAGCATGACGTAATGGGGGGGTGTTATCTCTTTTGTCGAAAATCAGCCGTTTTTGCTTGAACATCAAATGCCTCCAAATGGTATTTAATTAACTTCCCGGGGTGAAGAAACCCTTTTTGAGAACTCAGAGTGAGTAAATTGGCCATTTTCATGCACTTTTAACCATTCCATAAATCTTGTGTTTAGGGCCCCTGGTAGCATGAAAATCACTTTAAACATGCTAATTTTAGCTCTAACACTGATGATCAACCTACAAATGTGAACTGACGTTCAAAAATAAAACATTTGAAAACGGACCATTTTCCACATTTCTGAAGCATGACGTAATGGGGGGGGGTGTTATCTCTTTTGTCAAAAATCAGCCGTTTTTGCTTGAACATTAAATTCCTCCAAATAGTATTTAATTCACTTCCCGAGCCCCTGGAAGCATGAAAATCACTTTAAACATGCTAATTTTAGCTCTAACACTGATGATCTACCTACAAATGTGAACTGACGTTCAAAAATAAAACATTTGAAAACGGACCATTTTCCACATTTCTGAAGCATGACGTAATGGGGTGGTGTTATCTCTTTTGTCGAAAATCAGCCGTTTTTGCTTGAACATTAAATGCCTCCAAATGGTATTTAATTAACTTCCCGGGGTGAAGAAACCCTTTTTGAGGACTCAGAGTGAGTAAATTGGCCATTTTCATGCACTTTTAACCATTCCATAAATCTTGTGTTTAGGGCCCCTGGAAGCATGAAAATCACTTTAAACATGCTAATTTTAGCTCTAACACTGATGATCAACCTACAAATGTGAACTGACGTTCAAAAATAACACATTTGAAAACGGACCATTTTCCACATTTCTGAAGCATGACGTAATGGGGGGGTGTTATCTCTTTTGTCAAAAATCAGCCGTTTTTGCTTGAACATTAAATGCCTCCAAATAGTATTTAATTCACTTCCCGAGCCCCTGGAAGCATGAAAATCACTTTAAACATGCTAATTTTAGCTCTAACACTGATGATCCACCTACAAATGTGAACTGACGTTCAAAAATAAAACATTTGAAAACGGATCATTTTCCACATTTCTGAAGCATGACGTAATGGGGGGTGTTATCTCTTTTGTCGAAAATCAGCCGTTTTTGCTTGAACATTAAATGCCTCCAAATGGTATTTAATTAACTTCCCGGGGTGAAGAAACCCTTTTTGAGAACTCAGAGTGAGTAAATTGGCCATTTTCATGCACTTTTAACCATTCCATAAATCTTGTGTTTAGGGCCCCTGGAAGCATGAAAATCACTTTAAACATGCTAATTTTAGCTCTAACACTGATGATCAACCTACAAATGTGAACTGACATTCAAAAATAAAACATTTGAAAACGGACCATTTTCCACATTTCTGAAGCATGACGTAATGGGGGGTGTTATCTCTTTTGTCAAAAATCAGCCGTTTTTGCTTGAACATTAAATGCCTCCAAATAGTATTTAATTCACTTCCCGAGCCCCTGGAAGCATGAAAATCACTTTAAACATGCTAGTTTTAGCTCTAACACTGATGATCCACCTACAAATGTGAACTGACGTTCAAAAATAAAACATTTGAAAACGGACCATTTTCCACATTTCTGAAGCATGACGTAATGGGGGGGTGTTATCTCTTTTGTCGAAAATCAGCCGTTTTTGCTTGAATATTAAATGCCTCCAAATGGTATTTAATTAACTTCCCGGGGTGAAGAAACCGTTTTTGAGAACTCAGAGTGAGTAAATTGGCCATTTTCATGCACTTTTAACTATTCCATAAATCTTGTGTTCAGGGCCCCTGGAAGCATGAAAATCACTTTAAACATGCTAATTTTAGCTCTAACACTGATGATCAACCTACAAATGTGAACTGACGTTCAAAAATAAAACATTTGAAAACGGACCATTTTCCACATTTCTGAAGCATGACGTAATGGGGGGGTGTTATCTCTTTTGTCGAAAATCAGCCGTTTTTGCTTGAACATTAAATGCCTCCAAATGGTATTTAATTAACTTCCCGGGGTGAAGAAACCCTTTTTGAGAACTCAGAGTGAGTAAATTGGCCATTTTCATGCACTTTTAACCATTCCATAAATCTTGTGTTTAGGGCCCCTGGAAGCATGAAAATCACTTTAAACATGCTAATTTTAGCTCTAACACTGATGATCAACCTACAAATGTGAACTGACGTTCAAAAATAAAACATTTGAAAATGGACCATTTTCCACATTTCTGAAGCATGACGTAATGGGGGGGTGTTATCTCTTTTGTCAAAAATCAGCCGTTTTTGCTTGAACATTAAATGCCTCCAAATAGTATTTAATTCACTTCCCGAGCCCCTGGAAGCATGAAAATCACTTTAAACATGCTAATTTTAGCTCTAACACTGATGATCCACCTACAAATGTGAACTGACGTTCAAAAATAAAACATTTGAAAACGGATCATTTTCCACATTTCTGAAGCATGACGTAATGGGGGGGGTGTTATCTCTTTTGTCGAAAATCAGCCGTTTTTGCTTGAACATTAAATGCCTCCAAATGGTATTTAATTAACTTCCCGGGGTGAAGAAACCCTTTTTGAGAACTCAGAGTGAGTAAATTGGCCATTTTCATGCACTTTTAACCATTCCATAAATCTTGTGTTTAGGGCCCCTGGAAGCATGAAAATCACTTTAAACATGCTAATTTTAGCTCTAACACTGATGATCAACCTACAAATGTGAACTGACGTTCAAAAATAAAACATTTGAAAACGGACCATTTTCCACATTTCTGAATTATGACGTAATGGGGGGGTGTTATCTCTTTTGTCAAAAATCAGCCGTTTTTGCTTGAACATTAAATGCCTCCAAATAGTATTTAATTCACTTCCCGAGCCCCTGGAAGCATGAAAATCACTTTAAACATGCTAGTTTTAGCTCTAACACTGATGATCCACCTACAAATGTGAACTGACGTTCAAAAATAAAACATTTGAAAACGGACCATTTTCCACATTTCTGAAGCATGACGTAATGGGGGGGTGTTATCTCTTTTGTCGAAAATCAGCCGTTTTTGCTTGAATATTAAATGCCTCCAAATGGTATTTAATTAACTTCCCGGGGTGAAGAAACCGTTTTTGAGAACTCAGAGTGAGTAAATTGGCCATTTTCATGCACTTTTAACTATTCCATAAATCTTGTGTTCAGGGCCCCTGGAAGCATGAAAATCACTTTAAACATGCTAATTTTAGCTCTAACACTGATGATCAACCTACAAATGTGAACTGACGTTCAAAAATAAAACATTTGAAAACGGACCATTTTCCACATTTCTGAAGCATGACGTAATGGGGGGGGGTGTTATCTCTTTTGTCAAAAATCAGCCGTTTTTGATTGAACATAAATGCCTCCAAATAGTATTTAATTCACTTCCCGAGCCCCTGGAAGCATGAAAATCACTTTAAACATGCTAATTTTAGCTCTAACACTGATGATCCACCTACAAATGTGAACTGACGTTCAAAAATAAAACATTTAAAAACGGACCATTCTCCACATTTCTAAAGCATGACGTAATGGGGGGGTGTTATCTCTTTTGTCGAAAATCAGCAGTTTTTGCTTGAACATTAAATGCCTCCAAATGGTATTTAATTAACTTCCCGGGGTGAAGAAACCCTTTTTGAGAACTCAGAGTGAGTAAATTGGCCATTTTCATGCACTTTTAACCATTCCTTAAATCTTGTGTTTAGGGCCCCTGGAAGCATGAAAATCACTTTAAACATGCTAATTTTAGCTCTAACACTGATGATCCACCTACAAATGTGAACTGACGTTCAAAAATAAAACATTTGAAAACGGATCATTTTCCACATTTCTGAAGCATGACGTAATGGGGGGGGTGTTATCTCTTTTGTCGAAAATCAGCCGTTTTTGCTTGAACATTAAATGCCTCCAAATGGTATTTAATTAACTTCCCGGGGTGAAGAAACCCTTTTTGAGAACTCAGAGTGAGTAAATTGGCCATTTTCATGCACTTTTAACCATTCCATAAATCTTGTGTTTAGGGCCCCTGGAAGCATGAAAATCAATTTAAACATGCTAATTTTAGCTCTAACACTGATGATCAACTTACAAATGTGAACTGACGTTCAAAAATAAAACATTTGAAAACGGACCATTTTCCACATTTCTGAAGCATGACGTAATGGGGGGGTGTTATCTCTTTTGTCAAAAATCAGCTGTTTTTGCTTGAACATTAAATGCCTCCAAATAGTATTTAATTCACTTCCCGAGCCCCTGGAAGCATGAAAATCACTTTAAACATGCTAATTTTAGCTCTAACACTGATGATAAACGTACAAATGTGAACTGACGTTCAAAAATAAAACATTTGAAAACTGACCATTTTCCACATTTCTGAAGCATGACGTAATGGGGGGGTGTTATCTCTTTTGTCGAAAATCATCCGTTTTTGCTTGAACATTAAATGCCTCCAAATGGTATTTAATTAACTTCCCGGGGTGAAGAAACCCTTTTTGAGAACTCAGAGTGAGTAAATTGGCCATTTTCATGCACTTTTAACCATTCCATAAATCTTGTGTTTAGGGCCCCTGGTAGCATGAAAATCACTTTAAACATGCTAATTTTAGCTCTAACACTGATGATCAACCTACAAATGTGAACTGACGTTCAAAAATAAAACATTTGAAAACGGACCATTTTCCACATTTCTGAAGCATGACGTAATGGGGGGGGGTGTTATCTCTTTTGTCAAAAATCAGCCGTTTTTGCTTGAACATTAAATTCCTCCAAATAGTATTTAATTCACTTCCCAAGCCCCTGGAAGCATGAAAATCACTTTAAACATGCTAGTTTTAGCTCTAACACTTATGATCCACCTACAAATGTGAACTGACGTTCAAAAATAAAACATTTGAAAACGGACCATTTTCCACATTTCTGAAGCATGACGTAATGGGGGTGTTATCTCTTTTGTCGAAAATCAGCCGTTTTTGCTTGAATATTAAATGCCTCCAAATGGTATTTAATTAACTTCCCGGGGTGAAGAAACCCTTTTTGAGAACTCAGAGTGAGTAAATTGGCCATTTTCATGCACTGTTAACCATTCCATAAATCGGGTGTTTAGGGCCCCTGGAAGCATGAAAATCACTTTAAACATGCAAATTTTAGCTCTAACACTGATGATCAACCTACAAATGTGAACTGACGTTCAAAAATAAAACATTTGAAAACGGACCATTTTCCACATTTCTGAAGCATGACGTAATGGGGGGGTGTTATCTCTTTTGTCAAAAATCAGCCGTTTTGCTTGAACATTAAATTCCTCCAAATAGTATTTAATTCACTTCCCGAGCCCCTGGAAGCATGAAAATCACTTTAAACATGCTAATTTTAGCTCTAACACTGATGATCTACCTACAAATGTGAACTGACGTTCAAAAATAAAACATTTGAAAACGGACCATTTTCCACATTTCTGAAGCATGACGTAATGGGGGGGTGTTATCTCTTTTGTCGAAAATCAGCCGTTTTTGCTTGAACATTAAATGCCTCCAAATGGTATTTAATTAACTTCCCGGGGTGAAGAAACCCTTTTTGAGAACTCAGAGTGAGTAAATTGGCCATTTTCATGCACTGTTAACCATTCCATAAATCTTGTGTTTAGGGCCCCTGGAAGCATGAAAATCACTTTAAACATGCAAATTTTAGCTCTAACACTGATGATCAACCTACAAATGTGAACTGACGTTCAAAAATAAAACATTTGAAAACGGACCATTTTCCACATTTCTGAAGCATGACGTAATGGGGGGGTGTTATCTCTTTTGTCAAAAATCAGCCGTTTTGCTTGAACATTAAATTCCTCCAAATAGTATTTAATTCACTTCCCGAGCCCCTGGAAGCATGAAAATCACTTTAAACATGCTAATTTTAGCTCTAACACTGATGATCCACCTACAAATGTGAACTGACGTTCAAAAATAAAACATTTGAAAATGGATCATTTTCCACATTTCTGAAGCATGACGTAATGGGGGGTGTTATCTCTTTTGTCGAAAATCAGCCGTTTTTGCTTGAACATTAAATGCCTCCAAATGGTATTTAATTAACTTCCCGGGGTGAAGAAACCCTTTTTGAGAACTCAGAGTGAGTAAATTGGCCATTTTCATGCACTTTTAACCATTCCATAAATCTTGTGTTTAGGGCCCCTGGAAGCATGAAAATCACTTTAAACATGCTAATTTTAGCTCTAACACTGATGATCCACCTACAAATGTGAACTGACATTCAAAAATAAAACATTTGAAAACGGACCATTTTCCACATTTCTGAAGCATGACGTAATGGGGGGTGTTATCTCTTTTGTCAAAAATCAGCCGTTTTTGCTTGAACATTAACTGCCTCCAAATGGTATTTAATTAACTTCCCGGGGTGAAGAAACCCTTTTTGAGAACTCAGAGTGAGTAAATTGGCCATTTTCATGCACTTTTAACCATTCCATAAATCTTGTGTTTAGGGCCCCTGGAAGCATGAAACTCACTTTAAACATGCTAATTTTAGCTCTAACACTGATGATCAACCTACAAATGTGAACTGACATTCAAAAATAAAACATTTGAAAACTGACCATTTTCCACATTTCTGAAGCATGACGTAATGGGGGGGTGTTATCTCTTTTGTCAAAAATCAGCCGTTTTTGCTTGAACATTAACTGCCTCCAAATGGTATTTAATTAACTTCCCGGGGTGAAGAAACCCTTTTTGAGAACTCAGAGTGAGTAAATTGGCCATTTTCATGCACTTTTAACCATTCCATAAATCTTGTGTTTAGGGCCCCTGGAAGCATGAAAATCACTTTAAACATGCTAATTTTAGCTCTAACACTGATGATCAACCTACAAATGTGAACTGACGTTCAAAAATAAAACATTTGAAAACGGACCATTTTCCACATTTCTGAAGCATGACGTAATGGGGGGGTGTTATCTCTTTTGTCAAAAATCAGCCGTTTTTGATTGAACATAAATGCCTCCAAATAGTATTTATTTCACTTCCCGAGCCCCTGGAAGCATGAAAATCACTTTAAACATGCTAATTTTAGCTCTAACACTGATGATCCACCTACAAATGTGAACTGACGTTCAAAAATAAAACATTTGAAAACGGATCATTTTCCACATTTCTGAAGCATGACGTAATGGGGGGGGTGTTATCTCTTTTGTCGAAAATCAGCCGTTTTTGCTTGAACATTAAATGCCTCCAAATGGTATTTAATTAACTTCCCGGGGTGAAGAAACCCTTTTTGAGAACTCAGAGTGAGTAAATTGGCCATTTTCATGCACTGTTAACCATTCCATAAATCTTGTGTTTAGGGCCCCTGGTAGCATGAAAATCACTTTAAACATGCTAATTTTAGCTCTAACACTGATGATCAACCTACAAATGTGAACTGACGTTCAAAAATAAAACATTTGAAAACGGACCATTTTCCACATTTCTGAAGCATGACGTAATGGGGGGGGGGTGTTATCTCTTTTGTCAAAAATCAGCCGTTTTTGCTTGAACATTAAATTCCTCCAAATAGTATTTAATTCACTTCCCAAGCCCCTGGAAGCATGAAAATCACTTTAAACATGCTAGTTTTAGCTCTAACACTTATGATCCACCTACAAATGTGAACTGACGTTCAAAAATAAAACATTTGAAAACGGACCATTTTCCACATTTCTGAAGCATGACGTAATGGGGGGTGTTATCTCTTTTGTCGAAAAGCAGCCGTTTTTGCTTGAATATTAAATGCCTCCAAATGGTATTTAATTAACTTCCCGGGGTGAAGAAACCCTTTTTGAGAACTCAGAGTGAGTAAATTGGCCATTTTCATGCACTGTTAACCATTCCATAAATCGGGTGTTTAGGGCCCCTGGAAGCATGAAAATCACTTTAAACATGCAAATTTTAGCTCTAACACTGATGATCAACCTACAAATGTGAACTGACGTTCAAAAATAAAACATTTGAAAACGGACCATTTTCCACATTTCTGAAGCATGACGTAATGGGGGGGTGTTATCTCTTTTGTCAAAAATCAGCCGTTTTGCTTGAACATTAAATTCCTCCAAATAGTATTTAATTCACTTCCCGAGCCCCTGGAAGCATGAAAATCACTTTAAACATGCTAATTTTAGCTCTAACACTGATGATCTACCTACAAATGTGAACTGACGTTCAAAAATAAAACATTTGAAAACGGACCATTTTCCACATTTCTGAAGCATGACGTAATGGGGGGGTGTTATCTCTTTTGTCGAAAATCAGCCGTTTTTGCTTGAACATTAAATGCCTCCAAATGGTATTTAATTAACTTCCCGGGGTGAAGAAACCCTTTTTGAGAACTCAGAGTGAGTAAATTGGCCATTTTCATGCACTGTTAACCATTCCATAAATCTTGTGTTTAGGGCCCCTGGAAGCATGAAAATCACTTTAAACATGCAAATTTTAGCTCTAACACTGATGATCAACCTACAAATGTGAACTGACGTTCAAAAATAAAACATTTGAAAACGGACCATTTTCCACATTTCTGAAGCATGACGTAATGGGGGGGTGTTATCTCTTTTGTCAAAAATCAGCCGTTTTGCTTGAACATTAAATTCCTCCAAATAGTATTTAATTCACTTCCCGAGCCCCTGGAAGCATGAAAATCACTTTAAACATGCTAATTTTAGCTCTAACACTGATGATCTACCTACAAATGTGAACTGACGTTCAAAAATAAAACATTTGAAAACGGACCATTTTCCACATTTCTGAAGCATGACGTAATGGGGGGGTGTTATCTCTTTTGTCGAAAATCAGCCGTTTTTGCTTGAACATTAAATGCCTCCAAATGGTATTTAATTAACTTCCCGGGGTGAAGAAACCCTTTTTGAGAACTCAGAGTGAGTAAATTGGCCATTTTCATGCACTTTTAACCATTCCATAAATCTTGTGTTTAGGGCCCCTGGAAGCATGAAAATCACTTTAAACATGCTAATTTTAGCTCTAACACTGATGATCAACCTACAAATGTGAACTGACGTTCAAAAATAAAACATTTGAAAACGGACCATTTACCACATTTCTGAAGCATGACGTAATGGGGGGGTGTTATCTCTTTTGTCAAAAATCAGCCGTTTTTGCTTGAACATTAAATGCCTCCAAATAGTATTTAATTCACTTCCCGAGCCCCTGGAAGCATGAAAATCACTTTAAACATGCTAATTTTAGCTCTAACACTGATGATCCACCTACAAATGTGAACTGACGTTCAAAAATAAAACATTTGAAAACGGATCATTTTCCACATTTCTGAAGCATGACGTAATGGGGGGTGTTATCTCTTTTGTCGAAAATCAGCCGTTTTTGCTTGAACATTAAATGCCTCCAAATGGTATTTAATTAACTTCCCGGGGTGAAGAAACCCTTTTTGAGAACTCAGAGTGAGTAAATTGGCCATTTTCATGCACTTTTAACCATTCCATAAATCTTGTGTTTAGGGCCCCTGGAAGCATGAAAATCACTTTAAACATGCTAATTTTAGCTCTAACACTGATGATCCACCTACAAATGTGAACTGACATTCAAAAATAAAACATTTGAAAACGGACCATTTTCCACATTTCTGAAGCATGACGTAATGGGGGGTGTTATCTCTTTTGTCAAAAATCAGCCGTTTTTGCTTGAACATTAACTGCCTCCAAATGGTATTTAATTAACTTCCCGGGGTGAAGAAACCCTTTTTGAGAACTCAGAGTGAGTAAATTGGCCATTTTCATGCACTTTTAACCATTCCATAAATCTTGTGTTTAGGGCCCCTGGAAGCATGAAACTCACTTTAAACATGCTAATTTTAGCTCTAACACTGATGATCAACCTACAAATGTGAACTGACATTCAAAAATAAAACATTTGAAAACTGACCATTTTCCACATTTCTGAAGCATGACGTAATGGGGGGGTGTTATCTCTTTTGTCAAAAATCAGCCGTTTTTGCTTGAACATTAACTGCCTCCAAATGGTATTTAATTAACTTCCCGGGGTGAAGAAACCCTTTTTGAGAACTCAGAGTGAGTAAATTGGCCATTTTCATGCACTTTTAACCATTCCATAAATCTTGTGTTTAGGGCCCCTGGAAGCATGAAAATCACTTTAAACATGCTAATTTTAGCTCTAACACTGATGATCAACCTACAAATGTGAACTGACGTTCAAAAATAAAACATTTGAAAACGGACCATTTTCCACATTTCTGAAGCATGACGTAATGGGGGGGTGTTATCTCTTTTGTCAAAAATCAGCCGTTTTTGATTGAACATAAATGCCTCCAAATAGTATTTATTTCACTTCCCGAGCCCCTGGAAGCATGAAAATCACTTTAAACATGCTAATTTTAGCTCTAACACTGATGATCCACCTACAAATGTGAACTGACGTTCAAAAATAAAACATTTGAAAACGGATCATTTTCCACATTTCTGAAGCATGACGTAATGGGGGGGGGTGTTATCTCTTTTGTCGAAAATCAGCCGTTTTTGCTTGAACATTAAATGCCTCCAAATGGTATTTAATTAACTTCCCGGGGTGAAGAAACTCTTTTTGAGAACTCAGAGTGAGTAAATTGGCCATTTTCATGCACTGTTAACCATTCCATAAATCTTGTGTTTAGGGCCCCTGGAAGCATGAAAATCACTTTAAACATGCTAATTTTAGCTCTAACACTGATGATAAACGTACAAATGTGAACTGACGTTCAAAAATAAAACATTTGAAAACGGACCATTTTCCACATTTCTGAAGCATGACGTAATGGGGGGGTGTTATCTCTTTTGTCAAAAATCAGCCGTTTTTGCTTGAACATTAAATTCCTCCAAATAGTATTTAATTCACTTCCCGAGCCCCTGGAAGCATGAAAATCACTTTAAACATGCTAATTTTAGCTCTAACACTGATGATCTACCTACAAATGTGAACTGACGTTCAAAAATAAAACATTTGAAAACGGACCATTTTCCACATTTCTGAAGCATGACGTAATGGGGGGGTGTTATCTCTTTTGTCGAAAATCAGCCGTTTTTGCTTGAACATTAAATGCCTCCAAATGGTATTTAATTAACTTCCCGGGGTGAAGAAACCCTTTTTGAGAACTCAGAGTGAGTAAATTGGCCATTTTCATGCACTTTTAACCATTCCATAAATCTTGTGTTTAGGGCCCCTGGAAGCATGAAAATCACTTTAAACATGCTAATTTTAGCTCTAACACTGATGATCAACCTACAAATGTGAACTGACGTTCAAAAATAAAACATTTGAAAACGGACCATTTTCCACATTTCTGAAGCATGACGTAATGGGGGGGTGTTATCTCTTTTGTCAAAAATCAGCCGTTTTTGCTTGAACATTAAATTCCTCCAAATAGTATTTAATTCACTTCCCGAGCCCCTGGAAGCATGAAAATCACTTTAAACATGCTAATTTTAGCTCTAACACTGATGATCCACCTACAAATGTGAACTGACGTTCAAAAATAAAACATTTGAAAACGGATCATTTTCCACATTTCTGAAGCATGACGTAATGGGGGGTGTTATCTCTTTTGTCAAAAATCAGCCGTTTTTGCTTGAACATTAAATGCCTCCAAATGGTATTTAATTAACTTCCCGGGGTGAAGAAACCCTTTTTGAGAACTCAGAGTGAGTAAATTGGCCATTTTCATGCACTTTTAACCATTCCATAAATCTTGTGTTTAGGGCCCCTGGAAGCATGAAAATCACTCTAAACATGCTAATTTTAGCTCTAACACTGATGATCAACCTGCAAATGTGAACTGACATTCAAAAATAAAACATTTGAAAACGGACCATTTTCCACATTTCTGAAGCATGACGTAATGGGGGGTGTTATCTCTTTTGTCAAAAATCAGCCGTTTTTGCTTGAACATTAAATGCCTCCAAATGGTATTTAATTAACTTCCCGGGGTGAGGAAACCCTTTTTGAGAACTCGGAGTGAGTAAATTGGCCATTTTCATGCACTTTTAACCATTCTATAAATCTTGTGTTTAGGGCCCCTGGAAGCATGAAAATCACTTTAAACATGCTAGTTTTAGCTCTAACACTGATGATCCACATACAAATGTGAACTGACGTTCAAAAATAAAACATTTGAAAACGGACCATTTTCCACATTTCTGAAGCATGACGTAATGGGGGGTGTTATCTCTTTTGTCGAAAATCAGCCGTTTTTGCTTGAATATTAAATGCCTCCAAATGGTATTTAATTAACTTCCCGGGGCGAAGAAACCGTTTTTGAGAACTCAGAGTGAGTAAATTGGCCATTTTCATGCACTTTTAACTATTCCATAAATCTTGTGTTCAGGGCCCCTGGAAGCATGAAAATCACTTTAAACATGCTAATTTTAGCTCTAACACTGATGATCAACCTACAAATGTGAACTGACGTTCAAAAATAAAACATTTGAAAACGGATCATTTTCCACATTTCTGAAGCATGACGTAATGGGGGGGTGTTATCTCTTTTGTCGAAAATCAGCCGTTTTTGCTTGAACATTAAATGCCTCCAAATGGTATTTAATTAACTTCCCGGGGTGAAGAAACTCTTTTTGAGAACTCAGAGTGAGTAAATTGGCCATTTTCATGCACTTTTAACCATTCCATAAATCTTGTGTTTAGGGCCCCTGGAAGCATGAAAATCACTTTAAACATGCTAATTTTAGCTCTAACACTGATGATCAACCTACAAATGTGAACTGACATTCAAAAATAAAACATTTGAAAACGGACCATTTTCCACATTTCTGAAGCATGACGTAATGGGGGGTGTTATCTATTTTGTCAAAAATCAGCCGTTTTTGCTTGAACATTAAATGCCTCCAAATAGTATTTAATTCACTTCCCGAGCCCCTGGAAGCATGAAAATCACTTTAAACATGCTAATTTTAGCTCTAACACTGATGATCAACCTACAAATGTGAACTGACGTTCAAAAATAAAACATTTGAAAACGGACCATTTTCCACATTTCTGAATTATGACGTAATGGGGGGGTGTTATCTCTTTTGTCAAAAATCAGCCGTTTTTGCTTGAACATTAAATGCCTCCAAATAGTATTTAATTCACTTCCCGAGCCCCTGGAAGCATGAAAATCACTTTAAACATGCTAGTTTTAGCTCTAACACTGATGATCCACCTACAAATGTGAACTGACATTCAAAAATAAAACATTTGAAAACGGACCATTTTCCACATTTCTGAAGCATGACGTAATGGGGGGTGTTATCTCTTTTGTCAAAAATCAGCCGTTTTTGCTTGAACATTAACTGCCTCCAAATGGTATTTAATTAACTTCCCGGGGTGAAGAAACCCTTTTTGAGAACTCAGAGTGAGTAAATTGGCCATTTTCATGCACTTTTAACCATTCCATAAATCTTGTGTTTAGGGCCCCTGGAAGCATGAAAATCACTTTAAACATGCTAATTTTAGCTCTAACACTGATGATCCACCTACAAATGTGAACTGACGTTCAAAAATAAAACATTTGAAAACGGATCATTTTCCACATTTCTGAAGCATGACGTAATGGGGGGGGGTGTTATCTCTTTTGTCGAAAATCAGCCGTTTTTGCTTGAACATTAAATGCCTCCAAATGGTATTTAATTAACTTCCCGGGGTGAAGAAACTCTTTTTGAGAACTCAGAGTGAGTAAATTGGCCATTTTCATGCACTGTTAACCATTCCATAAATCTTGTGTTTAGGGCCCCTGGAAGCATGAAAATCACTTTAAACATGCTAATTTTAGCTCTAACACTGATGATAAACGTACAAATGTGAACTGACGTTCAAAAATAAAACATTTGAAAACGGACCATTTTCCACATTTCTGAAGCATGACGTAATGGGGGGGTGTTATCTCTTTTGTCAAAAATCAGCCGTTTTTGCTTGAACATTAAATTCCTCCAAATAGTATTTAATTCACTTCCCGAGCCCCTGGAAGCATGAAAATCACTTTAAACATGCTAATTTTAGCTCTAACACTGATGATCTACCTACAAATGTGAACTGACGTTCAAAAATAAAACATTTGAAAACGGACCATTTTCCACATTTCTGAAGCATGACGTAATGGGGGGGTGTTATCTCTTTTGTCGAAAATCAGCCGTTTTTGCTTGAACATTAAATGCCTCCAAATGGTATTTAATTAACTTCCCGGGGTGAAGAAACCCTTTTTGAGAACTCAGAGTGAGTAAATTGGCCATTTTCATGCACTTTTAACCATTCCATAAATCTTGTGTTTAGGGCCCCTGGAAGCATGAAAATCACTTTAAACATGCTAATTTTAGCTCTAACACTGATGATCAACCTACAAATGTGAACTGACGTTCAAAAATAAAACATTTGAAAACGGACCATTTTCCACATTTCTGAAGCATGACGTAATGGGGGGGTGTTATCTCTTTTGTCAAAAATCAGCCGTTTTTGCTTGAACATTAAATTCCTCCAAATAGTATTTAATTCACTTCCCGAGCCCCTGGAAGCATGAAAATCACTTTAAACATGCTAATTTTAGCTCTAACACTGATGATCCACCTACAAATGTGAACTGACGTTCAAAAATAAAACATTTGAAAACGGATCATTTTCCACATTTCTGAAGCATGACGTAATGGGGGGTGTTATCTCTTTTGTCAAAAATCAGCCGTTTTTGCTTGAACATTAAATGCCTCCAAATGGTATTTAATTAACTTCCCAGGGTGAAGAAACCCTTTTTGAGAACTCAGAGTGAGTAAATTGGCCATTTTCATGCACTTTTAACCATTCCATAAATCTTGTGTTTAGGGCCCCTGGAAGCATGAAAATCACTCTAAACATGCTAATTTTAGCTCTAACACTGATGATCAACCTGCAAATGTGAACTGACATTCAAAAATAAAACATTTGAAAACGGACCATTTTCCACATTTCTGAAGCATGACGTAATGGGGGGTGTTATCTCTTTTGTCAAAAATCAGCCGTTTTTGCTTGAACATTAAATGCCTCCAAATGGTATTTAATTAACTTCCCGGGGTGAGGAAACCCTTTTTGAGAACTCGGAGTGAGTAAATTGGCCATTTTCATGCACTTTTAACCATTCTATAAATCTTGTGTTTAGGGCCCCTGGAAGCATGAAAATCACTTTAAACATGCTAGTTTTAGCTCTAACACTGATGATCCACATACAAATGTGAACTGACGTTCAAAAATAAAACATTTGAAAACGGACCATTTTCCACATTTCTGAAGCATGACGTAATGGGGGGTGTTATCTCTTTTGTCGAAAATCAGCCGTTTTTGCTTAAATATTAAATGCCTCCAAATGGTATTTAATTAACTTCCCGGGGCGAAGAAACCGTTTTTGAGAACTCAGAGTGAGTAAATTGGCCATTTTCATGCACTTTTAACTATTCCATAAATCTTGTGTTCAGGGCCCCTGGAAGCATGAAAATCACTTTAAACATGCTAATTTTAGCTCTAACACTGATGATCAACCTACAAATGTGAACTGACGTTCAAAAATAAAACATTTGAAAACGGACCATTTTCCACATTTCTGAAGCATGACGTAATGGGGGGGTGTTATCTCTTTTGTCGAAAATCAGCCGTTTTTGCTTGAACATTAAATGCCTCCAAATGGTATTTAATTAACTTCCCAGGGTGAAGAAACTCTTTTTGAGAACTCAGAGTGAGTAAATTGGCCATTTTCATGCACTTTTAACCATTCCATAAATCTTGTGTTTAGGGCCCCTGGAAGCATGAAAATCACTTTAAACATGCTAATTTTAGCTCTAACACTGATGATCAACCTACAAATGTGAACTGACATTCAAAAATAAAACATTTGAAAACGGACCATTTTCCACATTTCTGAAGCATGACGTAATGGGGGGTGTTATCTATTTTGTCAAAAATCAGCCGTTTTTGCTTGAACATTAAATGCCTCCAAATAGTATTTAATTCACTTCCCGAGCCCCTGGAAGCATGAAAATCACTTTAAACATGCTAGTTTTAGCTCTAACACTGATGATCCACCTACAAATGTGAACTGACGTTCAAAAATAAAACATTTGAAAACGGACCATTTTCCACATTTCTGAAGCATGACGTAATGGGGGGGTGTTATCTCTTTTGTCGAAAATCAGCCGTTTTTGCTTGAATATTAAATGCCTCCAAATGGTATTTAATTAACTTCCCGGGGTGAAGAAACCGTTTTTGAGAACTCAGAGTGAGTAAATCGGCCATTTTCATGCACTTCTAACTATTCCATAAATCTTGTGTTCAGGGCCCCTGGAAGCATGAAAATCACTTTAAACATGCTAATTTTAGCTCTAACACTGATGATAAACGTACAAATGTGAACTGACGTTCAAAAATAAAACATTTGAAAACGGACCATTTTCCACATTTCTGAAGCATGACGTAATGGGGGGGTGTTATCTCTTTTGTCGAAAATCAGCCGTTTTTGCTTGAACATTAAATGCCTCCAAATGGTATTTAATTAACTTCCCGGGGTGAAGAAACCCTTTTTGAGAACTCAGAGTGAGTAAATTGGCCATTTTCATGCACTTTTAACCATTCCATAAATCTTGTGTTTAGGGCCCCTGGTAGCATGAAAATCCCTTTAAACATGCTAATTTTAGCTCTAGCACTGATGATCAACCTACAAATGTGAACTGACGTTCAAAAATAAAACATTTGAAAACGGACCATTTTCCACATTTCTGAAGCATGACGTAATGGGGGGGGTGTTATCTCTTTTGTCAAAAATCAGCCGTTTTTGCTTGAACATTAAATTCCTCCAAATAGTATTTAATTCACTTCCCGAGCCCCTGGAAGCATGAAAATCACTTTAAACATGCTAATTTTAGCTCTAACACTGATGATCTACCTACAAATGTGAACTGACGTTCAAAAATAAAACATTTGAAAACGGACCATTTTCCACATTTCTGAAGCATGACGTAATGGGGGGGTGTTATCTCTTTTGTCGAAAATCAGCCGTTTTTGCTTGAACATTAAATGCCTCCAAATGGTATTTAATTAACTTCCCGGGGTGAAGAAACCCTTTTTGAGAACTCAGAGTGAGTAAATTGGCCATTTTCATGCACTTTTAACCATTCCATAAATCTTGTGTTTAGGGCCCCTGGAAGCATGAAAATAACTTTAAACATGCTAATTTTAGCTCTAACACTGATGATCAACCTACAAATGTGAACTGACGTTCAAAAATAAAACATTTGAAAACGGACCATTTTCCACATTTCTGAAGCATGACGTAATGGGGGGGTGTTATCTCTTTTGTCAAAAATCAGCCGTTTTTGCTTGAACATTAAATGCCTCCAAATAGTATTTAATTCACTTCCCGAGCCCCTGGAAGCATGAAAATCACTTTACACATGCTAGTTTTAGCTCTAACACTGATGATCCACCTACAAATGTGAACTGACGTTCAAAAATAAAACATTTGAAAACGGACCATTTTCCACATTTCTGAAGCATGACGTAATGGGGGGGTGTTATCTCTTTTGTCGAAAATCAGCCGTTTTTGCTTGAATATTAAATGCCTCCAAATGGTATTTAATTAACTTCCCGGGGTGAAGAAACCGTTTTTGAGAACTCAGAGTGAGTAAATTGGCCATTTTCATGCACTTTTAACTATTCCATAAATCTTGTGTTCAGGGCCCCTGGAAGCATGAAAATCACTTTAAACATGCTAATTTTAGCTCTAACACTGATGATCAACCTACAAATGTGAACTGACGTTCAAAAATAAAACATTTGAAAACGGACCATTTTCCACATTTCTGAATTATGACGTAATGGGGGGGTGTTATCTCTTTTGTCAAAAATCAGCCGTTTTTGCTTGAACATTAAATGCCTCCAAATAGTATTTAATTCACTTCCCGAGCCCCTGGAAGCATGAAAATCACTTTAAACATGCTAGTTTTAGCTCTAACACTGATGATCCACCTACAAATGTGAACTGACGTTCAAAAATAAAACATTTGAAAACGGACCATTTTCCACATTTCTGAAGCATGACGTAATGGGGGGGTGTTATCTCTTTTGTCGAAAATCAGCCGTTTTTGCTTGAATATTAAATGCCTCCAAATGGTATTTAATTAACTTCCCGGGGTGAAGAAACCCTTTTTGAGAACTCAGAGTGAGTAAATTGGCCATTTTCATGCACTTTTAACCATTCCATTAATCTTGTGTTTAGGGCCCCTGGAAGCATGAAAATCACTTTAAACATGCTAATTTTAGCTCTAACACTGATGATCAACCTACAAATGTGAACTGACGTTCAAAAATAAAACATTTGAAAATGGACCATTTTCCACATTTCTGAAGCATGACGTAATGGGGGGGTGTTATCTCTTTTGTCAAAAATCAGCCGTTTTTGCTTGAACATTAAATGCCTCCAAATAGTATTTAATTCACTTCCCGAGCCCCTGGAAGCATGAAAATCACTTTAAACATGCTAATTTTAGCTCTAACACTGATGATCCACCTACAAATGTGAACTGACGTTCAAAAATAAAACATTTGAAAACGGATCATTTTCCACATTTCTGAAGCATGACGTAATGGGGGGGTGTTATCTCTTTTGTCGAAAATCAGCCGTTTTTGCTTGAACATTAAATGCCTCCAAATGGTATTTAATTAACTTCCCGGGGTGAAGAAACCCTTTTTGAGAACTCAGAGTGAGTAAATTGGCCATTTTCATGCACTTTTAACCATTCCATAAATCTTGTGTTTAGGGCCCCTGGAAGCATGAAAATCAATTTAAACATGCTAATTTTAGCTCTAACACTGATGATCAACCTACAAATGTGAACTGACGTTCAAAAATAAAACATTTGAAAACGGACCATTTTCCACATTTCTGAAGCATGACGTAATGGGGGGGTGTTATCTCTTTTGTCGAAAATCAGCCGTTTTTGCTTGAACATTAAATGCCTCCAAATGGTATTTAATTAACTTCCCGGGGTGAAGAAACCCTTTTTGAGAACTCAGAGTGAGTAAATTGGCCATTTTCATGCACTTTTAACCATTCCATAAATCTTGTGTTTAGGGCCCCTGGAAGCATGAAAATCACTTTAAACATGCTAATTTTAGCTCTAACACTGATGATCAACCTACAAATGTGAACTGACATTCAAAAATAAAACATTTGAAAACGGACCATTTTCCACATTTCTGAAGCATGACGTAATGGGGGGTGTTATCTCTTTTGTCAAAAATCAGCCGTTTTTGCTTGAACATTAAATGCCTCCAAATAGTATTTAATTCACTTCCCGAGCCCCTGGAAGCATGAAAATCACTTTAAACATGCTAGTTTTAGCTCTAACACTGATGATCCACCTACAAATGTGAACTGACGTTCAAAAATAAAACATTTGAAAACGGATCATTTTCCACATTTCTGAAGCATGACGTAATGGGGGGTGTTATCTCTTTTGTCAAAAATCAGCCGTTTTTGCTTGAACATTAAATGCCTCCAAATGGTATTTAATTAACTTCCCGGGGTGAAGAAACCCTTTTTGAGAACTCAGAGTGAGTAAATTGGCCATTTTCATGCACTTTTAACCATTCCATAAATCTTGTGTTTAGGGCCCCTGGAAGCATGAAAATCACTCTAAACATGCTAATTTTAGCTCTAACACTGATGATCAACCTGCAAATGTGAACTGACATTCAAAAATAAAACATTTGAAAACGGACCATTTTCCACATTTCTGAAGCATGACGTAATGGGGGGTGTTATCTCTTTTGTCAAAAATCAGCCGTTTTTGCTTGAACATTAAATGCCTCCAAATGGTATTTAATTAACTTCCCGGGGTGAGGAAACCCTTTTTGAGAACTCGGAGTGAGTAAATTGGCCATTTTCATGCACTTTTAACCATTCTATAAATCTTGTGTTTAGGGCCCCTGGAAGCATGAAAATCACTTTAAACATGCTAGTTTTAGCTCTAACACTGATGATCCACATACAAATGTGAACTGACGTTCAAAAATAAAACATTTGAAAACGGACCATTTTCCACATTTCTGAAGCATGACGTAATGGGGGGTGTTATCTCTTTTGTCGAAAATCAGCCGTTTTTGCTTGAATATTAAATGCCTCCAAATGGTATTTAATTAACTTCCCGGGGCGAAGAAACCGTTTTTGAGAACTCAGAGTGAGTAAATTGGCCATTTTCATGCACTTTTAACTATTCCATAAATCTTGTGTTCAGGGCCCCTGGAAGCATGAAAATCACTTTAAACATGCTAATTTTAGCTCTAACACTGATGATCAACCTACAAATGTGAACTGACGTTCAAAAATAAAACATTTGAAAACGGACCATTTTCCACATTTCTGAAGCATGACGTAATGGGGGGGTGTTATCTCTTTTGTCGAAAATCAGCCGTTTTTGCTTGAACATTAAATGCCTCCAAATGGTATTTAATTAACTTCCCGGGGTGAAGAAACTCTTTTTGAGAACTCAGAGTGAGTAAATTGGCCATTTTCATGCACTTTTAACCATTCCATAAATCTTGTGTTTAGGGCCCCTGGAAGCATGAAAATCACTTTAAACATGCTAATTTTAGCTCTAACACTGATGATCAACCTACAAATGTGAACTGACATTCAAAAATAAAACATTTGAAAACGGACCATTTTCCACATTTCTGAAGCATGACGTAATGGGGGGTGTTATCTATTTTGTCAAAAAATCAGCCGTTTTGCTTGAACATTAAATGCCTCCAAATAGTATTTAATTCACTTCCCGAGCCCCTGGAAGCATGAAAATCACTTTAAACATGCTAATTTTAGCTCTAACACTGATGATCAACCTACAAATGTGAACTGACGTTCAAAAATAAAACATTTGAAAACGGACCATTTTCCACATTTCTGAATTATGACGTAATGGGGGGGTGTTATCTCTTTTGTCAAAAATCAGCCGTTTTTGCTTGAACATTAAATGCCTCCAAATAGTATTTAATTTACTTCCCGAGCCCCTGGAAGCATGAAAATCACTTTAAACATGCTAGTTTTAGCTCTAACACTGATGATCCACCTACAAATGTGAACTGACGTTCAAAAATAAAACATTTGAAAACGGACCATTTTCCACATTTCTGAAGCATGACGTAATGGGGGGGTGTTATCTCTTTTGTCGAAAATCAGCCGTTTTTGCTTGAATATTAAATGCCTCCAAATGGTATTTAATTAACTTCCCGGGGTGAAGAAACCGTTTTTGAGAACTCAGAGTGAGTAAATCGGCCATTTTCATGCACTTCTAACTATTCCATAAATCTTGTGTTCAGGGCCCCTGGAAGCATGAAAATCACTTTAAACATGCTAATTTTAGCTCTAACACTGATGATAAACGTACAAATGTGAACTGACGTTCAAAAATAAAACATTTGAAAACGGACCATTTTCCACATTTCTGAAGCATGACGTAATGGGGGGTGTTATCTCTTTTGTCGAAAATCAGCCGTTTTTGCTTGAACATTAAATGCCTCCAAATGGTATTTAATTAACTTCCCGGGGTGAAGAAACCCTTTTTGAGAACTCAGAGTGAGTAAATTGGCCATTTTCATGCACTTTTAACCATTCCATAAATCTTGTGTTTAGGGCCCCTGGTAGCATGAAAATCACTTTAAACATGCTAATTTTAGCTCTAGCACTGATGATCAACCTACAAATGTGAACTGACGTTCAAAAATAAAACATTTGAAAACGGACCATTTTCCACATTTCTGAAGCATGACGTAATGGGGGGGGTGTTATCTCTTTTGTCAAAAATCAGCCGTTTTTGCTTGAACATTAAATTCCTCCAAATAGTATTTAATTCACTTCCCGAGCCCCTGGAAGCATGAAAATCACTTTAAACATGCTAATTTTAGCTCTAACACTGATGATCTACCTACAAATGTGAACTGACGTTCAAAAATAAAACATTTGAAAACGGACCATTTTCCACATTTCTGAAGCATGACGTAATGGGGGGGTGTTATCTCTTTTGTCGAAAATCAGCCGTTTTTGCTTGAACATTAAATGCCTCCAAATGGTATTTAATTAACTTCCCGGGGTGAAGAAACCCTTTTTGAGAACTCAGAGTGAGTAAATTGGCCATTTTCATGCACTTTTAACCATTCCATAAATCTTGTGTTTAGGGCCCCTGGAAGCATGAAAATCACTTTAAACATGCTAATTTTAGCTCTAACACTGATGATCAACCTACAAATGTGAACTGACGTTCAAAATAAAACATTTGAAAACGGACCATTTTCCACATTTCTGAAGCATGACGTAATGGGGGGGTGTTATCTCTTTTGTCAAAAATCAGCCGTTTTTGCTTGAACATTAAATGCCTCCAAATAGTATTTAATTCACTTCCCGAGCCCCTGGAAGCATGAAAATCACTTTAAACATGCTAGTTTTAGCTCTAACACTGATGATCCACCTACAAATGTGAACTGACGTTCAAAAATAAAACATTTGAAAACGGACCATTTTCCACATTTCTGAAGCATGACGTAATGGGGGGGTGTTATCTCTTTTGTCGAAAATCAGCCGTTTTTGCTTGAATATTAAATGCCTCCAAATGGTATTTAATTAACTTCCCGGGGTGAAGAAACCGTTTTTGAGAACTCAGAGTGAGTAAATTGGCCATTTTCATGCACTTTTAACTATTCCATAAATCTTGTGTTCAGGGCCCCTGGAAGCATGAAAATCACTTTAAACATGCTAATTTTAGCTCTAACACTGATGATCAACCTACAAATGTGAACTGACGTTCAAAAATAAAACATTTGAAAACGGACCATTTTCCACATTTCTGAATTATGACGTAATGGGGGGGTGTTATCTCTTTTGTCAAAAATCAGCCGTTTTTGCTTGAACATTAAATGCCTCCAAATAGTATTTAATTCACTTCCCGAGCCCCTGGAAGCATGAAAATCACTTTAAACCTGCTAGTTTTAGCTCTAACACTGATGATCCACCTACAAATGTGAACTGATGTTCAAAAATAAAACATTTGAAAACGGACCATTTTCCACATTTCTGAAGCATGACGTAATGGGGGGGTGTTATCTCTTTTGTCGAAAATCAGCTGTTTTTGCTCGAACATTAAATGCCTTCAAATGGTATTTAATTAACTTCCCGGGGTGAAGAAACACTTTTTGAGAACTCAGAGTGAGTAAATTGGCCATTTTCATGCACTTTTAACCATTCCATAAATCTTGTGTTTAGGGCCCCTGGAAGCATGAAAATCACTTTAAACATGCTAATTTTAGCTCTAACACTGATGATCCACCTACAAATGTAAACTGACGTTCAAAAATAAAACATTTGAAAACGGACCATTTTCCACATTTCTGAAGCATGACGTAATGGGGGGTGTTATCTCTTTTGTCAAAAATCAGCTGTTTTTGATTGAACATTAAATGCCTCAAAATAGTATTTAATTCACTTCCCGAGCCCCTGGAAGCATGAAAATCACTTTAAACATGCTAATTTTAGCTCTAACACTGATGATCCACCTACAAATGTGAACTGATGTTCAAAAATAAAACATTTGAAAACGGACCATTTTCCACATTTCTGAAGCATGACGTAATGGGGGGGTGTTATCCCTTTTGTCGAAAATCAGCCGTTTTTGCTCGAACATTAAATGCCTCCAAATGGTATTTAATTAACTTCCCGGGGTGAAGAAACCCTTTTTGAGAACTCAGAGTGAGTAAATTGGCCATTTTCATGCACTTTTAACCATTCCATAAATCTTGTGTTTAGGGCCCCTGGAAGCATGAAAATCACTTTAAACATGCTAATTTTAGCTCTAACACTGATGATCCACCTACAAATGTGAACTGACGTTCAAAAATAAAACATTTGAAAACGGACCATTTTCCACATTTCTGAAGCATGACGTAATGGGGGGGTGTTATCTCTTTTGTCGAAAATCAGCCGTTTTTGCTCGAACATTAAATGCCTCCAAATGGTATTTAATTAACTTCCTGGGGTGAAGAAACCCTTTTTGAGAACTCAGAGTGAGTAAATTGGCCATTTTCATGCACTTTTAACCATTCCATAAATCTTGTGTTTAGGGCCCCTGGAAGCATGAAAATCACTTTAAACATGCTAATTTTAGCTCTAACACTGATGATCCACCTACTAATGTGAACTGACGTTAAAAAATAAAACATTTGAAAACGGACCATTTTCCACATTTCTGAAGCATGACGTAATGGGGGGGTGTTATCTCTTTTGTCAAAAATCAGCTGTTTTTGATTGAACATTAAATGCCTCCAAATAGTATTTAATTCACTTCCCGAGCCCCTGGAAGCATGAAAATCACTTTAAACATGCTAATTTTAGCTCTAACACTGATGATCCACCTACAAATGTGAACTGATGTTCAAAAATAAAACATTTGAAAACGGACCATTTTCCACATTTCTGAAGCATGACGTAATGGGGGGGTGTTATCTCTTTTGTCGAAAATCAGCTGTTTTTGCTCGAACATTAAATGCCTTCAAATGGTATTTAATTAACTTCCCGGGGTGAAGAAACACTTTTTGAGAACTCAGAGTGAGTAAATTGGCCATTTTCATGCACTTTTAACCATTCCATAAATCTTGTGTTTAGGGCCCCTGGAAGCATGAAAATCACTTTAAACATGCTAATTTTAGCTCTAACACTGATGATCCACCTACAAATGTGAACTGACGTTCAAAAATAAAACATTTGAAAACGGACCATTTTCCACATTTCTGAAGCATGACGTAATGGGGGGGGTGTTATCTCTTTTGTCGAAAATCAGCCGTTTTTGCTCGAACATTAAATGCCTCCAAATGGTATTTAATTAACTTCCTGGGGTGAAGAAACCCTTTTTGAGAACTCAGAGTGAGTAAATTGGCCATTTTCATGCACTTTTAACCATTCCATAAATCTTGTGTTTAGGGCCCCTGGAAGCATGAAAATCACTTTAAACATGCTAATTTTAGCTCTAACACTGATGATCCACCTACAAATGTGAACTGACGTTAAAAAATAAAACATTTGAAAACGGACCATTTTCCACATTTCTGAAGCATGACGTAATGGGGGGGTGTTATCTCTTTTGTCAAAAATCAGCTGTTTTTGATTGAACATTAAATGCCTCCAAATAGTATTTAATTCACTTCCCGAGCCCCTGGAAGCATGAAAATCACTTTAAACATGCTAATTTTAGCTCTAACACTGATGATCCACCTACAAATGTGAACTGACGTTCAAAAATAAAACATTTGAAAACGGACCATTTTCCACATTTCTGAAGCATGACGTAATGGGGGGGTGTTATCTCTTTTGTCAAAAATCAGCTGTTTTTGATTGAACATTAAATGCCTCCAAATAGTATTTAATTCACTTCCCGAGCCCCTGGAAGCATGAAAATCACTTTAAACATGCTAATTTTAGCTCTAACACTGATGATCCACCTACAAATGTGAACTGACGTTCAAAAATAAAACATTTGAAAACGGACCATTTTCCACATTTCTGAAGCATGACGTAATGGGGGGGTGTTATCTCTTTTGTCGAAAATCAGCCGTTTTTGCTCGAACATTAAATGCCTCCAAATGGTATTTAATTAACTTCCCGGGGTGAAGAAACCCTTTTTGAGAACTCAGAGTGAGTAAATTGGCCATTTTCATGCACTTTTAACCATTCCATAAATCTTGTGTTTAGGGCCCCTGGAAGCATGAAAATCACTTTAAACATGCTAATTTTAGCTCCAACACTGATGATCCACCTACAAATGTGAACTGACATTCAAAAATAAAACATTTTAAAACGGACCATTTTCCACATTTCTGAAGCATGACGTAATGGGGGGGTGTTATCTCTTTTGTCAAAAATCAGCTGTTTTTGATTGACCATTAAATGCCTCCAAATAGTATTTAATTCACTTCCCGAGCCCCTGGAAGCATGAACATCACTATAAACATGCTAATTTTAGCTCTAACACTGATGATCCACCTACAAATGTGAACTGATGTTCAAAAATAAAACATTTGAAAACGGACCATTTTCCACATTTCTGAAGCATGACGTAATGGGGGGGTGTTATCCCTTTTGTCGAAAATCAGCCGTTTTTGCTCGAACATTAAATGCCTCCAAATGGTATTTAATTAACTTCCCGGGGTGAAGAAACCCTTTTTGAGAACTCAGAGTGAGTAAATTGGCCATTTTCATGCACTTTTAACCATTCCATAAATCTTGTGTTTAGGGCCCCTGGAAGCATGAAAATCACTTTAAACATGCTAATTTTAGCTCTAACACTGATGATCCACCTACAAATGTGAACTGACGTTCAAAAATAAAACATTTGAAAACGGACCATTTTCCACATTTCTGAAGCATGACGTAATGGGGGGGTGTTATCTCTTTTGTCGAAAATCAGCCGTTTTTGCTCGAACATTAAATGCCTCCAAATGGTATTTAATTAACTTCCTGGGGTGAAGAAACCCTTTTTGAGAACTCAGAGTGAGTAAATTGGCCATTTTCATGCACTTTTAACCATTCCATAAATCTTGTGTTTAGGGCCCCTGGAAGCATGAAAATCACTTTAAACATGCTAATTTTAGCTCTAACACTGATGATCCACCTACAAATGTGAACTGACGTTAAAAAATAAAACATTTGAAAACGGACCATTTTCCACATTTCTGAAGCATGACGTAATGGGGGGGTGTTATCTCTTTTGTCAAAAATCAGCTGTTTTTGATTGAACATTAAATGCCTCCAAATAGTATTTAATTCACTTCCCGAGCCCCTGGAAGCATGAAAATCACTTTAAACATGCTAATTTTAGCTCTAACACTGATGATCCACCTACAAATGTGAACTGACATTCAAAAATAAAACATTTTAAAACGGACCATTTTCCACATTTCTGAAGCATGACGTAATGGGGGGGGTGTTATCTCTTTTGTCAAAAATCAGCTGTTTTTGATTGAACATTAAATGCCTCCAAATAGTATTTAATTCACTTCCCGAGCCCCTGGAAGCATGAACATCACTATAAACATGCTAATTTTAGCTCTAACACTGATGATTCACCTACATATGTGAACTGACGTTCCAAAATAAAACATTTGAAAACGGACCATTTTCCACATTTCTGAAGCATGACGTAATGGGGGGGTGTTATCTCTTTTGTCAAAAATCAGCTGTTTTTGCTCGAACATTAAATGCCTTCAAATGGTATTTAATTAACTTCCCGGGGTGAAGAAACACTTTTTGAGAACTCAGAGTGAGTAAATTGGCCATTTTCATGCACTTTTAACCATTCCATAAATCTTGTGTTTAGGGCCCCTGGAAGCATGAAAATCACTTTAAACATGCTAATTTTAGCTCTAACACTGATGATCCACCTACAAATGTGAACTGACGTTCAAAAATAAAACATTTAAAAACGGACCATTTTCCACATTTCTGAAGCATGACGTAATGGGGGGGTGTTATCTCTTTTGTCAAAAATCAGATGTTTTTGATTGAACATTAAATGCCTCCAAATAGTATTTAATTCACTTCACGAGCCCCTGGAAGCATGAAAATCACTTTAAACATGCTAATTTTAGCTCTAACACTGATGATCCACCTACAAATGTGAACTGACGTTCAAAAATAAAACATTTGAAAACGGACCATTTTCCAAATTTCTGAAGCATGACGTAATGGGGGGGTGTTATCTCTTTTGTCGAAAATCAGCCGTTTTTGCTCGAACATTAAATGCCTCCAAATGGTATTTAATTAACTTCCCGGGGTGAAGAAACCCTTTTTGAGAACTCAGAGTGAGTAAATTGGCCATTTTCATGCACTTTTAACCATTCCATAAATCTTGTGTTTAGGGCCCCTGGAAGCATGAAGATCACTTTAAACATGCTCATTTTAGCTCTAACACTGATGATCCAC